>NC_056732.1:1308600996-1308783496 GCF_019279795.1 Protopterus annectens
GGCTGGAAGAGGATAAGGAAAGAATGGGAGTGGGATGAGGATCTACAAGATGAAATATAGAAAAGGATGCACTGGATGAAGTCCAAAAAATAAGAAATGAAAAAAAACACATATGAAGATGGAAAGCAGGTTTAGGGTATTAGAAACAGAGGAAGTGGAAGAAGAAGAGGTAGATGAGAGGTCTGAGTCAAAAAAGGTAGAACATTCTATTAGAGAAGGGTGGGGAGGGGAAAAGGAGACCAAAATATTAATGCAAAAAATGTAAAAAGGGGAAATGGTCAATACAAGTATAGCATCATTGAATGCAAATAGCATGAAAAGTGATGTTAGAAAAATGATGGTATTAGAATGGAGCAAAAAAAATAGATGCAAATTAATGCGTTTGCTTGATGTAAGATGTATAGATAAAAGGGTGGAATCTAAGATGTTGTACAAAAGAAAAGTGGTGTGGGGTATTAGAAATGATATATGTCCGGGTATCGCAATATTATTAAAAATTGAAGAGATTAAACTATTAGATATAATGGTGGTGGTGGTAGGTTTTAGTATGTGATGTAAGAAAGGGGTAGAAACTGTTTAAAATAATAATAGCGTATCCAGATACAAATGCTGTTGAAATAAAAAATGTTTGAGGAAATTCAAAGTTATGTGATAGTAAATATATCTACTATGGTGGTGGTGGGAAACTTTAACTGTAATTTAAGAAAGGAGAAAGGAAAATAGGACATGATGAGAGAGAGAGTAAATAATAGTAGGTTAAGAACCAATAAAGGCATGAGATACACTTAAAAGGGGGTGACAAACAAAGATTGATTATATAACACTTTCAGATGACATGAAACAAACAAATTATGGAATTAGAGAGGCAAAGTTTTCAGATCATAGGTCTATATGGGCAATAATAGGAAAGAATGAAAATATAATAAAACAAGGAAAGGGTTAAAAAGGAAGAATTTCAGGAACAGACCATTTTAAAAAAGAAAGAGGGCAATTGTAGGAAGATCATATGACAATGAAGCAGTTTTATCATACCTCTCAACCTCTTAGAGCAAGAAATCTGGGCAAATCGATAAATAATGGGGGGACAAAGTCCCAGAAATAGGGACCATTCTTAAATGTTGCTCTTACAAACTTAGAAAATTGATAGAATAACAGGTTTTACATTAGTATGTTTTCTGAATGGTATGAAATCTGAAACTCAAATGTCTGTTATCATTTTCTGACTTCAGTCTTTAATGATTTGCTATTGATCTGCCAGAGAACCACAATTTTATGAAAAACTGACCAAAAATATGAAGCAAAAATCTATACAGTTGAGAGGTATGAGTTTTATAGAAATCTGACAAACCAGTAGATGGCGTATGAAGAAAAGAGCAATCTAAGAATGAAAAAGTGAAATATAACAAGCAAAAAGAAATTTGTAAAAGAATAGTGTCTTGAAGACAAAACTAAATTATATAAATAAAATAAAAAATGGAAAGAATGATATTTAGACTAAATATTATTTTAAAGTGAGAATTGAAAAATTTCCCCATTTTTAGGTAAGAAACTGAGATAAAAATGAATATAATGAAGAATTACAAAAGCCAGTTAAAATATAAACAAGTGGAAGTTAATAGAATAATTGAAAGGAATGTACAGAAACGTATATGAAAAATAATGTACGATGATGTATATGGAATGTAAAAATGGAAAAAGAGATAGTCGAAGAAATGGAAAAAGAATCAAGAGGAACGAGAGGATGCTATAACATAAGGTAAGACGAATCCACACCAGGTTCAGATGAATTGGAGTATGGTTTTTATAAAGCCATTTCAGATAATGAAAAGGAGGGGCTTTTTTAGAAATATTGAGTGAATTGATGGAGGAATTTATAAAAGAAAAAGAAAAAAAGATGAGGTTATGAAATTTGTATTAACAACAGTGAAAGGTAGGAAATCAAAAATGGAAGACAATTACATTGGGAAATATTAACTATACGATATTTATGAAGATTATTCAGAAAAGAATGATGGATGTCATGAAAGAAAAACTGGAAGAAAGGGTGTGCAGATTAAAGGGAAAAGAGTAAATGAAATGCTAATAGCGGTTGACAAAGTGATTGAGTGTACAGATAGAAAAGGAAGAAGGAGAAAAGTAGCAATATGAAAACAATAAGACAGGAAAGGGGTAAAGCAGGGGTGTCCATTGAGTATGTGGGTGTTTGTAATGGTGATGAATGTAGTTACACAAAAATGTAGATCAGGGCTAGAGGATGTTAGAGAAAATTTCAAGATGGAATAATGGTACTGTTAATCTGAGCCTCTGCAGATGGTTTGATTTTATTAGCCAAGAACAAACATTGGATGAAGGAGATAATTTTTAGAACAGAGCAAATTTTGAGTGCAGTAGGATTACATTTAGGATTACAGTTAAATAAATAAATGTAAGGGTTTCAGAGAAGTTCATAGGTTCATAGGAGGTTACTAGACTAGCGGCCCTAGAACCCTTAGAAACCTAGCCATGTTAATCCCAAGTTGCTCCAGCTGACCTTATTAAGTCAACGTATTTTATAAAGCTAGTCTCTAGTCAACACTGACTCCCCTATCCATGAGGGACATGGGTCCCACCCACGGGGTGAATTTGTATTCACCCATCCATTTGACCAGTTTATGCTTGAATTGGTTCAGTGAGGAACTCTGCTTCACAAGAGCTGAAAGGCTGTTCCAGAGGAGCGGCAGTATCTGGGAAACATATTTGTCTCTCTGGCATATTCTATAATGTCACAGGGTAAGTTAAGATCCCTAGAATGAGTGACTCTTATGCCACTAGATTTGTGTATGTGAAGCATATCCATCAGGGCTAGGTTGGAGACTACCCTGTAGGCCAGGCACAAGTCTACTGTCAGCAGCCTATATGATACAGAGTACAGTGACAGGGCTTTTAGTCTATCCATGTATGTCATCGTTTGGAGACCCTGTATTTTCTTGGTGAGGAACCTTTGCAGTCTCTCCAGCCACTGTAGGTATCTGTTGAGGTATATGCAAAAGGCAGCACTGTACTCTATTAGTGGTCTGATGAGGGTCAAGTACTGTAGGGCTATAACATCCTTAGACCTGGATGCGATGCTCTTAAGTGGTGCACAATGTAGAATGCTTTCCAATCCTTACCACAAAGGAAACTTGAAGGTCGAAGTTCAGATTGCTATCCACCTGTGTTCCTCGGTCTCACACCACTGAGTTTGAGCTTAGGGGTTGTTGTCAGTACGGTAGTTAGTGGGAAATTCTACTTTGCCAAAAGGAATAATAATACACTTTTTTGCATTTAGTTTTAGACACAATTCTTTTGTCTATGTTAGCCCTTCCTGTAGTATGTTAACATAATTGGAGGACTCAATGATTACACCAGATTTGCAATCATCACTGAACTTGGCAAACCAAGGCCATCTAATTTAGCCTGGAATTCTGAGAAGTAGATGCTAAACAGTAAAGGACCCAGCACAGAACTTTGTGGTATGCCACCGATGACGGGTCTACTGGTAGAGGTGGAGACACCGATTTTGACAGTATGTGCTGTCAGTGAGTCAGTTGTCTACTCATCTAGTGACATAAGGGTTAATCCCTAGCTGAGAGAGTTTTTCAATGATACCTGAGTGGAGAGTTGTGTCAAAAGCCTTGGTTAGGTCAAGATAGGCAGTATGCGTTGTCTTACCTTCATCCAGGGCTTTGGTGACTTTCTTGAAGAAGTCCACTGAGTTTAATAAGCATGATCTACCCTTAACAAAGCCAAATTGTGTTGGGTCTTGAGTTTGAAGGTTGCCTATGTCCTTGCTGATAAGGCCCAGGATGATTCTTTCCATGGCCTTGCAGATGGGACTGGTTAGATTTATGGGTCTATAGTTCTCTTGGTCTGTTGATAACCCCCCTTTGTGCAAGTCCCCTCCTTTTTTGCTGTTCTCCACCTTCTGGAACAAAGCCATTTGTCAGGCTATGGTTAAAGAGAGCACTAAGTGGGTCTGCTACATCCTGTTTTAGATTACTTAATAAATATCCTGGGATGTTATCCAGTCCCATTGAGGCCATGTGTTTGGGCTTGGAGTGCACAGATAAGACCTGATCTCTAGAGAAACTACGCAGAGCACTGGTGTTGGGTATGCTTTGTGGTATGGCCAGTGGGACCAGGGTTGGTGATATTTGCACCAAATCTGTCAGTTGACAAGTTGGTGATTTCCTCTGGTGCAGTATGAGTGATATTATCTATTATCTGTTGTGCACAAAGCTGGGCATTCCCTTTTAGGTTTCAGATGTAATTAAAGAATGTCTTATGATTATGCTTAGCTTTATGTTCCAGGGGTTAAGTTTGGAAGGGAACAAATAGTAATAGAAGAATGGAGAGAAGTTTTAAAAAAAATATGAAAGTTGACAAATTGGTGAAAGGTGTTTAAGTTGTCCTTAAGAAAAAGGGTATATATGTTAAAAACATACTTTAGGAATTCTAGCATATGCATGTGGTGTGTAGTGGTTGCTAAGCTGCATGTAAAATACATTGTTGGGTATCTTTTTTTTTTTTTTCATGGGGGATATGGTTGAATCCAGTCAAAAATGGATAGTTTATAATGTAAAAGAAAGGGGGGCTTGAATTTAATAAATCCATTTTGATGTCCTAGTATGAATATATGTGCTTTGGATGACAATATTAGGAAATGTTTGATAAAAATTGATAAGTACATAGGTGGGGTAAAAAAAGAAATGAGAACAAAATGTTTGAATGAGAAGGATAAACGTGCCTAACACAAGCCACACATCTCATGCTAGGAAGGCCCTTTGCTCATGTTATGCCCATTTGTGGTTCAGAAGCATGTTAGTTGTGATGAGGTAAGACCTCATTATTGGCTAATTTGCATGTTTCATGATTTGCAGCCACTACTGCAACATGCAGAATATTGCTGATCTGCACATCATGGTAGTAACCTGATCATCATGTAGGCAGAGGCATTCCCCCCTGTCACTCACACACACACACACACACACACACACACACACACACACACACACACACACACACACACACACACACACACACACACACCACAGTCCTTGTACCTTTCCCTGTCCTATCTGCCCTCCCGTGGTTACTCCCACCCCTGTAATAATTTGAGTGCCATTATGGCATGTATCAATTATGCCCTGGTGTCTAGAGTATCTCCTCACCCTCCAATCCCTGTACTGCTGTTGGTGCCAGTACAACACTTTAAAGACTCATCCCTGGTATCTAGTGTAACCCCTACCCTTCAACCCCCATTATATCTGTGTCAGTACAGTACTTTAAAGAATCATCGCTGGTATCCAACTCCCCATTATGATATCTGTGCCAGTACAGCAATTTAAAGAATCATCCCTGGTATCTAGTGTAACCCCTACCCTCCAGGTCCCCATTATATCTGAGGCAGTACAGCACTTTAAAGTGTCCCCAGGTTCCAGTGGTTCCTCCACCCCCAAATATGATATATGTGCCAGTGCAGCACTTTAAAGTGTTGCCCTGCTGTCCAGTGGTTCCTCATCCCCCTTATGATATCTGTGCCATTTAGGTACTTTATAGAGTCGTCACTGGTATCCAGAGACCCCCACCACCAATCCTCAATATGATGTCTGTACCATTACAGCACTTTACAAAGTAACCCCTGGTGTCTTATGCATTCCCACTCCATTATCTCTTTACTACCATTGGTTCCTCCAGAGGTTTTTCCCGGCTCAGCTCTACTGTCAGGTAGAATACTAAGCCTAGCCTCAGAGGTACCAACACACCTCTTACTTACTAGCCATTCCTAAGGGCAACTTCTGCTCCTGACGATATACATTTACCTAACACTATGGATGCACAATTTCCCACAGTTTCTCCAGCCAGCTTGGTCGACATGGGCATCCTGAGACAGTGTAGTAACTGCCTCATGTTCACAGACAACCCTCTACTCCTAGACCACACAAACTCAACATGTGAGAGATGCAACTATATTAAGAACCTTGAATCCACACACCAGTCTGTACATATGACTGGGTCATCAGCATGCACACCTCACCTCCTACTCCAGCCAAACCCACATCACACATACCTACATATGTGGAGGTCCTCAGCAGAAATATACCTAAACACCAGAGACCTTCCAAACACAAGCACGCTACACATAATACTTCCTCTGCAGAACACATAATAGCTCACATACCAGGGCCTGTCAAGCCCTTAAGCCAAACACTAAACCAAACATATTAGTCATAGGTGATTCCATCGTGAGATACACAGATGTCCCTCTCACCAGCTGGATAAGGAGAAGGTCACAGTCAGTTGCCTGTCAGGTGCTAGGATCCACCATATCACACATGCACTCAAATCTCAATAACAGGTACTGTTATGACTCTGCCATAGTCCATGTTGGTGTGAATGACTTGAGACATACGTCTCTGGACTATATGAAGAGATGCATGATTGAGCATTCGGACTATGTGTCTCAGGCTGGTATGTCCCTAGCCTTAAGCAGCATTTTACCTTCACCTAGGATGATGCCTCAATACAAACAGAAAATTATTGACTTCAATAATTGGTTTAGTTTCTGGTGTCATTCCAAGGGGATACAGTATCTGTCAGCCTGGGATGACATGATCGACAGACCTCGATGCTTTGCAAGAGATGGTCTTCATCTGTCACCCCTAGAATTTCGGCTACTGGCCAAGGGTCTTGCCACCCCCATAGAGCCTTTTTAATTCCTGACATAAGAACTCCACCTAAAAACAATCTCAAGGTTTTGCTGCTAAATACCAGGAGTCTTAACATGAAATTGCATTCACTGGAAGCAGTCCTCACCTTGGAAGACATAGACATTTATGCAGTCACAGAGACCTGGTTCAAGGCTACGGACAGCACCCCAGACATATCAGGCTACACCTCCTTCCACACTTTCAGACCTCAAACCAATGGTGTGAAAACTAAAGGTGGTGGTGTATCAATATTCATTAAAGATAAATACACCTCCAGATTGGTTAGACAGCATGATTCCCTGGAGATACTTCAGGTGCAATTAACTGGTTGTGGAACACCTATTCAAGTCATTGTCAGCTACACGACCTCTCTCCACAAATCAGGACATGCACTCTACCTATTGGATCTACTTGAATCTATCAAGATACATCCAAACTCCATGGTTTTGGGTGACTTTAACTACCCATCCATTGATTGGGGAAATTACTTGTGTGCAAAATCACTTTCCCAAAGGTTCCTCAACTTCCAATGCCCTGGACCAGCTAGTTGAGTCCCCCACAAGGGGTGCCAATACCCTGGATCTGGTGCTTAACAATATGGGGGACTGCTGCAGCTCCCCCATTGTGAGGTCTTCCCTGGTGAGATCTGACCATAAATTAGTCTTATTCGAAGGTGCTATCACCCCCGCCCAGCAGAAACTAGAATAAAAAAACTTCTCCAAAGCAGGTTATAACCTCTTATGGGATGTTGTAAATAGCTTCACTGCACCTCCCCCTTAGATGGAACTGGAAACTATATAGAGTTCTACACAAATGCTTTATACAAACACCTGAACAAACTGCATTGACTCGGCCGTACCTTGATAGGACCAAAACAAGCTCCTCAAGGAAGAGTAAACCTCTCTGGTGGACAACTGCCATTATCAGGCTTTACAATAAGAGGAAGAAATTGCTGTATAAGAGTAAGAAGGAGTGAGCCCTAAACTGGAAACATTACCTCCTCAGCTTAAACAAGCAAATAAGACTTCTTGTGATGTCCTCTAAAGCTATCTATGACTCCAAATTATCTTTCTCAACTAAAGACAACCATGGCATTCTTTAGTTACAGCTGTAATTTAAAAGGAAAGGCCCAGTTTTGTGTTGAACTGGTAATTAATGATAACACATATACTGAGCCTGTGGACATTACTAACCTGTAAGCCGACAGGTTCTGTGAAAACTTCACTCCCCTGTCCTTGCCACACTTACTCCAAGACATCCTTGCCACCTGTCCTCTACCTTGTAGCTCTAAAGTACAGGTCATGAATGCCCTCTCTAAGGTCAAAAACACAGCATCCATGGGACCTAATATCATCCCAAGCTGCTTCCTACATGGGCCCAAACAAAAATTAGCAACATCATTGACTACTCTTTTCAGTCATAGTCTAAGCATTAGCTTTATCCCAGCTGAATGGAAAAAGGCCACTCTTATCCCCTTTTACAAATATGGTGCTTCTACTGATGCCAGGAACTACAGACCTATTAGCCTGACTAGCCTTATCTGCAAGGTCATGGACAGAATTATCATGGACCTTATCAACAAATATATTGGTAACCTCCAAACCATAAATCTCAACCTCTTAGTACAAGAAATCTGGGCAAAGCCTGATGAAATGGGGGGGGGGGGGAATAAAGGCCCAAAAATAGGGGCAGATTTTAAATATTGCTCATATAAACTTAGAAAGTTACTAAAGTCAAAGAGTTTGTGTTAACATACATTTTCTGAAGGATTTGAAGTCTAAATCTCAAATGTACATCATTATTTAGTGACTTTTATCTGCAGATCATCTCAGTGATTTGCCAGAAAATCACAAACTTTATGAGGAACAGACCAAAAATATGAGACAAAAATCTAGACATGCTATGAAAATCTGGACAGTTGAGATGTATACTCCAAACACTTGACCCTACTCAGTTTGGATTTGTCAAAGGGAGATCATGCCTGTTAAGCCTGGTGGACTTTTTTTTAAGACAGTCACCAAGGCCCTGGATGGGGTAAAACCTGTGCATACAGTCTACCTAGTCTTAACCAAGGCTTTTGACACTATCCCCCTCTCAGGCATCATTGACAAAACTCACCCAACTAGGTATCAACCCATATATCATTAGATGGGTCGCTAACTAGCTCTCTGATAGAACCCATATATTCAAATAGGGGAATCCACCTCCTACAGCAGACCTGTAACCAGCGGTGTACTACAGGGACCAGTCCTGAGACCTCTACTCTTTGGAATCTATTTCTCAGAAGTGCAAGCTAAAACTAAAGGTCTGTGGCTGACAAAGTTTGCTGATGACTGCAAACTGGGAGCTGTCATAGAATCTCTAAATGATGTCAACATCCTACAAGAGGGTCTTACACAAACAAATGACTGGTGCCCAAGTCTTGACTTTAAACGCAATGCAAAAAAATGTATTATCATCCCTTTTGGTAAGAGTGATCTTCCTGCTAATTACCACATCAATAACAACACCCTAAATACGTGAGAGACCTGGGCACACGGGTTGACAGCAACCTTACCTTTGATCACCATGTCTCCACAGTGGTAAGAAGGGCATTCTATATTGCTAATCTCATAAGTAAGGGGATTGCTTCCAGAAAAAAAAGAAGTCATAACCTTCCTGTACTTGTCCCTCATCAGGCCAATAATTGAGTACAATGCCCCTTTTGGTATGTACCTTTCCATGCACCAGCAGCAATTGGAGAGACCATAAAGGTTTCTCACAAGGAAAATTCAAGGTCTTTAGCATCTGTCCTATGAGTATCATCTAAAATCACTGTCACTTTATTCTGTTTTGTACAGACTACTCAGATGCAATCTCTGCCTTGCATATAAGGCAATCTTTGACCCTGCTTTATTGGAAATGCTGCATATCCATAAGTCAAATGGTACACGGGTTACTCTCAATAATGGCCTTAACCTAGTATGTGACTTTAATAGAACCTGTTGGATGGACAGATTTGTCTCCCAGAGGTCACCACACCTTTGGAACAGACATCCGCTTCATGTCAAGCACAGCACCTCATTGGTCTTCTTCCAACACAATCTAGATGATTGGATGAGTAACCATAAATTCACCCCAGGTGTTCCACCTATATCCCTCTTAGACAGAGGTGATAGGTGCTGATCATGGAAATAAGGGAACAACTTGGCTAGGCTTGTAAGAGCCCTAGGGTCATGAGCCTAGTAACCTATGACCCTATGACTTCAAGAATGGTGTAAAAATAATGAAAATGAACTATTATATTGAACATTAGGAAACATGAGGGGTAAATGCAAGAAAGCAATATGAAAAATGCAGGGATGATTTGAATCTTTTTTTCAGACGTCAGCAATTTTCTTTGGCATATATTATTGGACTAACTGCTAGTGAAAAGTAACATGAAACAAAATGATAGAAGAAAGAATGTTTAAGAGCTATAATATTGAAGAGACATCACAACATTTGTTTTCTTTTTTTTAGATTTTAAGAAAAATTATAGCTTTTGGTTATTATTAAAAGATGTTTATGACTGAAAAGTATTTCAAAACATTGATGTAGGCATGCTGGTATATGGGAAGTGTAAGGCTGGGAGGGAATAAGAAACTGAAAAAAAATGATAGTTTTATTCATTGCTATTTGGTATTTATGGAAAAGATTATGTGACAAATTGTTGTATAAAAAAGAAAAGATGATGAGGAAGTTGTACGTGATATAAAATGGTTACTGTGGAAAGGTGGGGGTAAAATGGTTGTTGAATGTATTTAGGAAAATGAATATGTAAAGTGTTTTATTAAGATGTATAAAGTTTGATATAAAATATAAATATAATGAACGTTTAAATAATGAATGAAAGTTGGAAAGTTTTAAAATAATAAAAAGCAGACCCTATTCTTTTTTCAGTAAGTGTCATGAGATCTTCATGAGCTACCAGAACAGAAATGGAAGAATGGTGGAAAGACCCATCATACTTCCCCCGATATGTCCAGGAAGGACAAGGAATGACTGCAGGAAAGAATAAAAGAATAGAATAAGAGGATGAGAGCTATAACTACAGGAACTTAAAAGAGGAAGGGTGGGAGGTTGGCGTAATGGTTAAGGTGCTTATCTTAGAAACACAAGGTGCAGGGTTTGATTCTGACAATGGGTAATTGACTAGGCTTAAAATGGCCCATAAGGGCAATTAGCCTAGTATTAATCTATGAACCTATAAAAGGCAGACTGTAAGGCATCAAGATGGAAGGTCTAGGAGGAAGGGAAGGTGACTGCACAGGAAGAGCATAATATTACAGGTAGTGCTGACCAACACAAGAATCAAGGATGCTAAGCAGAATCCCCCCTCCCTCAGCCAATTGTGGTGATGCAGCTGTGAGGTAAGAAGAAGACGAATGTCCATTTGTTAACCAGGGAGGCCCACTGGACACTCGATTCTGTTTCAGGGGCCATCCTGACCCTGGTGTAAAGTGGCAGCACTAAAGAAAGGAAAGAACAATGAAGATGGTGTGAGACTATAGATGGTCAAACTAGGGAGCTAGAGAGAAGTGGAAAAGGGAGTTGTGTGTGGACTGGGGGCACACTGAAGATACAGATACTCTACATGGGGTTACAGATAGGCTAGGCTGCTCATAGCGATAGAAGCAGGAGTTAGGAAATGCCAAAAATGAGGAGCTCAGTGCCGCTGCATCAGGAACTGAAACTCATAATTAAACAAACCAGACAGCATAAAGAAAGTGGAAAATAGAAGACTAGTTAATTTTCTGAAAGGCTGCATCTACAAAGACAGTAGTCATCTTGTTTTTTTTTTTACAGAAAGAGCTGCAAACCTAACCAGGTTTTAAAGCTTGATTACGTCAGAATAGGACAAGGGGGTCAAGGTGGTAGTTATAACTCTCGAATGTCCAGATTTTCATAGAATGTGCAGATTTTTTACTTATATTTTTGGCCTATTCTTCATAAAATTTGTGGTTTTCTGGCAAATCACTGAGCATTACGGTCAAAGCAGTGGCAAATCAGTAAAACCAAGTAATCCAAAAAGGTGACCAGCTCCCACAGACTTCATCTCTTTGAGAGACGAAAGTGCTTATCAAGTGTTTGTGGAGTTTTTTAAAAATAAAAAATTAAGTTTCCTTGGTCTGTGAGAGTTGGTCGCCTTTTTAAATCACTGAGAATTGAAATAACTAAATAATGTCACACATTTGAGTTTGAGATTTTATTTCCTTCAGAAAATGCATGGTAGGGGGCGTGGCCAAGGATGAACACAGGATAGCAGCAGATTTCTTCAGCTCCACCAATTTCATTACATTGACAGGATTTAATTACTTAAAAAATTAATTCTTGAAGTAATTTTCTTTCTAAATATGTTTGTTTTATATAGTTCTTGAACTATATCTAAAAAAGAAAGGAAATCTTAATAATATTCCTGTCAGAAATTACTTTGGAAATTTTCCTGTCAGTTAATCAGTCTGAAATGAGTTCCAGTAAGACAAATTCTCAAGACTCCAGCATCAAGAAAGAACTTCAGTCTCTGATAATTATAGTCCAGCAACTTACTGCTAAGATGGATAAAATGGATACTAAAATAGACACTTTCATAGAAAAACTACAAAACAAATAGACTTGTTACATATGGACCTGCAACAACAGAAGATCCAGATGACAGGCATAGAAGAAGCTGTGAATGACATGGAAAATAAAATACAAGAACAGGAAATCAACATTGAGTTTCTGCTGAAACAAAATACACATTTACAAACAAAGCTGGATGACCTGGAAAATAGATCTAGGCACAATAACATTAGGATTTTTGGACTGCCAGAAAATATTGAAGGTAACAATATTACTTCTTTTTTTAACAACATGGCTCCCTAAAACTTTAGATTTACCAGAAGCATTCTCTTTGGTATCGAAGAGCACATAGATCTATAGCTAATACTAACTCTAACAAAAACTATCCTAGATCAGTTATAGTTAGATTTCTATCATCTTTTGATAAAGAGATGGTTCTTAAATCTGCTTAGGCTAAAGCTCCTGTTAAGTTTAATGAGACAACTGTGCTTTTGACAATGACTATTCTTCCATGGTAATTGCTAAAAGAAAAGTTTTTCTGCCACTAATAAGGGAGCTTAAAAGCACAGTTTAAAACATACCTTCTGTTTCCTGCCAAGCTTAAAATCTTCCTTCCTGATGGTCCTAAGGTCTTCGATGATTTAGACTCTGCTTTACTGTTTGTCAAAGAAAAAGGATTTTGGATAAAATAGAAGAAATGGAATGGGCTAGTTCTTCATTAAAGAGATTGGCAACTGAAGCTTCCTGGAAGACTTCAGAGAAGAAGAAGAGACTAAAAACAAATGATTTGTTATATGTTTTTTTCTCTCTCATCATTTTAGTTCATTATTAATCTTTTGAATATAGTTCCTGCATTTCCAGAAAGCCACAAATATTTTGGAAAAGATTTAATCAAAGTTATTCTCTATGTGCAAAGAAATGTTTTGTTTCATAACCAGTCAAAATGCCTGAGGATTTAATGGCAGGCTGTGACTCGATTTGTTTTTCTTTCTGAAAAAGTAAGGTTAGTAATTTGATACATTTTTTATCTTTACCTTTTTTTCCTTCTTCTTTTATTATTTTCTTTGTTTAAACAATGACATTCTATTTAGATTATGTAGTGGGTAAAGGGTGGGGGAGGGCAGGAGAGAACAGTAATGAAAATATCATTAATAGAATAATAACATATTTATTTCTTGTAAAAGTTTATAAGTTCTTCAAATGCTATTTCTAATTATACTTTCTTGATTATACTGCTTATGCTTGTTTGTAAATAATCTGTCATGCTTTAACTAATAATAATCAGAACTAAATAAGAGTAAATAATATGTTTTATTTTTAACTCTATTAATATAAACAGTAAGTAACATTCCATTGTATATACTTCTTACAGCTTTCTCTTACATTTTTTTATTTCTGCCTCACTCCCTTTTATTTTCTACTCTCTTTTCTTTTCTTTATTAATATATAGAATGCTTTTGACTGTGTGGGCACAGTGAATAATAGGATTTGTATGAAAATTGAGTTGGGAGAAGAATGCTGAGTTTTATTACTTGTTGGTAATTTTGAGTTTAATTTCACTTGCATAGAGGCTGTGATGATCTGTGGAATACATTGTGGAGGTTCTGTCATGTTTAGATGCATTTACACTGCTAAATGAATGTTTGTCACTAGTTTTAATAAGTTTCCCAAAATGTTAAGAGAGACAATCTGGGATGTGGGCTGTCTTATGCACAATGTCCTTGAGTTACATCAGAATCTTCAAATCACAGAATTCTCACAGAGAAACTGAAAGCAGTTAGTATAAACATTGACAATGTTATCACACTGACACACCACAGATTCAGGAAAAATACTCTGTTCATAAAATATGTCAGTTATAATGAGTTTAAATGATGTAGTTTCTTGTAGTAAGTAAATGTCTTATTTTAGAAGGCATAAAAAATGAAACATTTATTTAAATGTTTTTGAAAATCTACTTAACAGCAGCATAATAATCTGTGTTAAAAATTTGTGTTCCAAGCATATACTTTACTATAACTCATTTAATTCATCTGATTGACAAACATAAATAATCTTATAACTCTATTCTGGAAGAAATGTCATGTGATATATTTTAAAGCAGTAGGTTAGCATGATTGTAAAATCTGGTTACCAATATGTGTTTGCTATGCATTATTTTGTATAAAGCAGACAGATTTATTCTAGGGACAGCAAGTAGGACAGTGCTCTACAAAGGCACAACTCAGTGAGATCAGATATATATATATATATGTGTGTGTGTGTGTGTGTGTGTGTGTGTGTGTGTGTGTGTGTGTGTGTGTGTGTATGTATGTGTGTGTGTGTGTGTGTGAGTGTGATGGCTTTTTTCTGAGAATCTGCATAACTATCTAATATGATTTATAATAATTTCTATGAATACAATATTTTACTCTATTGACAAAATGAATGTTTGCCACAAGTTTGAATAAGTTTCCCGCCAAAATGTTAAGGGAGACAATCTGGGATGTGGGCTGTCTCATGCATAGTGTCCATGAGTTTCCTCAGAAGCTTCACTCACAGAATTTTCACAGAGAAACTGAAAGCAGTTAGTATAAACATTGACAAGGTTATCACACTGACACACCACAGATTCAGGAAAATACTCTATTCATAAAATATGTCAGTTATGATGAGTTTAGATGATGTAGTTTCTTGTAGCAAGTAAATATCTTATTTTAGAAGGCATAGAAAATGAAACATTTATTTAAATGTTTTTGAAAATCTACTTAACAGTAGCATAAGAATCTGTGTTAAAACTTGTGTCCCAAACATATACTTTACTATAACTCATTTAATTCATCTGATTGACAAGCATAAATAATCTTATAACTCTATTCTGGAAGAAATGTCATGTGATATATTTTAAAGCAGTAGGTTAGCATAATTGTAAAATCTGGTTACTAATATGTGTTTGCTGTGCATTATTTTGTATAAAGCAGACAGATTTATTCTAGGGACAGCAAGTAGGATTGTGCTCTACAAAGACACAACTCAGTGAGATCATATATATATATATATATATATATATATATATATATATATATATATATGTGTGTGTGTGTGTGTGTGTGTGTGTGTGTGTGTGTGTGTGTGTGTGTGTGTGTGTGTGTATGTATGTATATATGTGTATGTGTATATGTATGTGTGTGTGTGTGTGTGTGTGTGTGTGTGTGTGTGTGTGTGTGTGTGTGTGTGTGTATATGGATGTGTGTGTGTCTGTGTTTATGTGTGTGATGGCTTTTTTTTTTTTTTTTAGGTAATAACGCAGGTGTTTCTGAGAATCTGCATAACTATGCAATATGATTTATAATAATTTTTATGAATACAATATTTTACTCTATTGACAATAATGAGTTTAAGTAAATGCTCATATACAAACAATTCAAGATTTTTTGGAAGCTGTTGATAGAATTCACATGACAGAAAATAGATGCATCTTAATGCATGTAATGTCTGAATCATATTAGCCAAAGTTTTTGATTTAAATGAATGTTAGAACATAATTTTCTCTCCTCTTGATTTCTAACATTAAGATTATTTGAATGCTATTAGAATACAAGTGTTATATATTACATAGATCTATATAATAGTATGAACAGTTTTTAAAAAAAAGAAAAAAAGTTTATTTTAGTTTATATGATGCTGTTTTACCAAATGTGTAGTTTTGTCTTGATAGATAATTGAATTGAAAACTGTTAACCTCAGTTAAATATAACTAGTATTAAATTGATAAGGTGGTAGCTGAGGTACTGCTGCTTAGGGTAGGGGGTTAACTTGAGTAGTAAATACTGCTCTAAGTTGGAGTTTTCAACTCCAGGCGGGATGCAAGGTATAATCCTTACATTATTTTCACTTGTTCATTGTTATATGTATATAGTTTTGACATCCACAATATATTTTGTACACTCATTGTCACTACAAACAAAATTGAATCCTATACAAAATCCCATAAGAGATTTAATAAATACAGCTATATTTAAAGGTACACCTAAAAGAGGAGATGTAACATTATTTATCTGGTTATTTGTTATTTCGATCATAAGATTCTTGAGTTTTAAAAATGCCAAATGACATCTTTAAAAGGAATTTCTTTAAACATTAATGGATTGAATAATCCGTGTAAAAAGGCAAGCCTAATAAGATACATTAATCTACACAAGGCCAATCTAGTCTTCCTGCAAGAAACCCATCTCTTGAAAAAAGATATTGATAAACTAGCCACTAATAAGTATACAGTATTGGTTAGTTCAGAGCACACTCAGAAAAAAGAGGAGTGGCTATTTTATGGAATAAAAGTATGCCCATTCCTAAAACCATTAAGTCTTATCAGGATGACAAAGGAATGTTTTGTATGGTTACAATACAAATTAATGGGAAGACTTACACTTTAATTAATGTATATTGCATACCTGGAATTGGTATTAATACAGTGAAACATCATATTGATAAGATCATATCATTCTCTATAGGGGATATTATTTTAGCTGGTGATTTTAATTGTATACTACATGAAAGTGATACTATCACTATAAAGAAAAGAAGAATTACATCTAATGCAAAACATTTAAATGATTTTGCTAATTCTTATCATTTGAATGATATTAATAATCAGATAGAGTCAAAATCATTACCATACACCTTTTTTTCTAACAGATACAAAACTTATTCAAAAATAGATAGGGTCTTTATTTCTAACCAGATGGTAACAGATTTAATTAATTCCAAAATCATTTCATGTCCTATATCTGATCATAACTCAATTGTTTTTGAATTCATGATAAAAATACTCATAATGTTCAGATCAAAAGGATACCAGCATACTTAACTCAGCTAAAAGACTATAAAGATTATATACTTTCAGAAGTACAACATTTTCTAGACATAAATAATACTCCTGAAGTCTCCATTGTCTATGTTTGGGATGCCTTAAAATCATATCTATATGGACAAAGTATCAGATGGTATAATAACAAAAGGAAATCTTGGGATAAGGAATTGTTAGATATTCAAAGTAAACTGGACTCTTATAAGCATAATAATAAAGAAAATATTATGGACAAGAAAGTTATTGAAGAAATAAACAAACTAAATGAGAAATACAAAGAAATTTTAACTCATAAAGTTAAAATAACTTTAGAGAAATACAAGTTTTGTCTTATTCAATAAGCCCCAAATACTTACATAGACTTAAAAATAAAACAAAAAGATTGAATAAACAAAACCATATCAAAGAAATCTTTTCTCTAAGGAAAAAGAAGAATGTTTCTAGTATACCAGAAATACTGGACGAATTTAGAAATCACTTTCACAAGATTAACCATAACAACATTAACATGGAACCTAAAGATAAAATAAAGGAGTTTATAACCACAAACATGAATAAAAGCTTAATAAACAACAGATTAAACTATTGGACAAGAGTATTTCATATACAGAAGTTATTACACAAATAAATAAGCTTAAATCAAACAAAGCACCGGGTAATGATGGTATTATACCAGAGATATATAAAATCCTTTCTAAAACTACATATTCATTAATACATAAGGTTTTTATTCTGGCCCAAACTGAGTTAATAACCCCCCCATCTTGGCAATATACATTTATTTCACCAATTTTAAAACCTAATAAAGATCCAACTAGATGTTCTTCATATCGACCCATCTCATTACTTAATGTTGATTATAAAATGTTTATGAGTATTTTTGCTGATAGATTGAAGACAATTATCCCCGGCATTATAGACATAGATCAGACGGGCTTCATTGTAAATAGAAATACTTTTGATAATATAAGAAGAACTTTAACATTAAAAAAAGAAAGATTTAACACTTATTAGTCTTGATATAGGTTCAGCATTTGATTCAGTAAGTTGGGACTATCTGTTTACCTTACTGAAATGCACAAATTTCTCTGATGCATTTGTAAATTTAATTGAGCATTTATACAAAGGAACGCTGGCTTATATTAAGGTAGGAACATATGTTTCACAAAAAATACCCATTCTTAAAGGTACAAAGCAAGGATGTCCACTTTCTCCACTATTATTCACTTTAGTAATGGAGCCTTGGGCTAATTTGATTAGAAACAGTACTGACATAGAGGGTTTTGAAATAGAAGAAAATACAACATCAAAAATTCAACTTTTAGCAGATGATGTTCTAATTACATCAGCAGGATCTAATTCTTCTATGCAGTCTTTATTTGATAAAATGATGAATTTTAAAAGTATTTCTGGTTTAATATTCAATGAAGAAAAACTAAAATACTACCTATATATACACGAAAAATACTCTCATTAGTGATTTTACTAAATATGTACCCAACTCAGGTCAGATAACTTATTTAGGTATAATACTATCTAAAGATATTAAATCTATTATATATAATAACTATAATACCTGTTTTCTTAATATACAAAATCTTTTAATACCTGGAATAATATGTTTTTACTATGGAGGAGAGACTTACAATTATTAAAATGATAATATTCCCCAAGATTTTATACTTAATACAATCAATAATACTTTCACCTACAAAAATAACTATCAAGAAACTGAATACACTAATGTTAAATTTCTTATGGGCACCTAATAGACCTAGGATTGCATTAAAGAAACATACTAATAGCTGGTCTCAAGGGGTATTTCTTTTCCAGACTTTAATTTATATATTATCTCTTCTATTATAAAAGTTATTACTTTATTAATAGATCGGTCATATGTCAAAATGGAAAGATTATTGGGAGCTAATTAGTGTGCACTTCATGAAAATCTCCTTAACACATAAAAATATGATTATAAATAACTCCATGTTGTGGTTGCTAAAGGAATTTTGTACTTCACCTATTACACCTAAACATATGGTCTGTTACCCATTAAATATTATTATTAGTTATCGTAACTTTATATTCATGCACCCTAAGTATAGGGAATGGAATTTTATTGTATTCCTATAATTTATACTCAGGGTATGCTTATGTCATCTACTTCTGAAGGAGCTCATTTAGCTATAGATAATAATCTAAAGTACTGGTATCAGCTGATATCTGATAATAAAGTTAAAAATCTAGATTTCTTAAAACAAGAATTTGATCTAAGAGAAACTTGCTGGTTAGAGGTTCAGATCTTTAGACAACATCTCATTGATAGAATAGATCTAATGTCTATAACAGTTAAAGAATCTATTCCAAAACTGATTGATTACTTGATAATAAATTTACAGCATAAAGTTTCTGATAAAGGTAAACTTTCATATATACATAAAATTATCAGACAAGAAACTTTTACAATGTAGATTCATACTGGAATTATTTCACCTCTATTAATGGGGACCCACCAACTCAACAAGATAAACAATATATATTGGAATCTGCTTATAGAACTACATCTTCCATTGTCTGGAGACTTTATACATGGAAATTTTTACATAGATCTTTTATACACCTTTGATGATGAATAAAATTAATAATAAAGATAATCTATGTAAGAGATGTAATGTAGAAATTAATGCTGACTGGGCTCATATGTTTTATGACTGTATGAAGTTGAAAGAATACTGGAAGTCAATTAATGAATTTTGCAGGCTCTTTTTACAGATAATTTCATTATTTCTAAGTCTCTTATATTATTCAACACACCTGTACCTCAATGTGTTAAAAGATTAAGCTTCCCTTGTTATGGTCTATCCTAGCAGTGGCTAGGAAAATAATAACTAGAAATTGGATTTCAGATACACCTCCTTCGTTCAATGAATTTAAAAATGTTATGAATATAATGTGTCATATGGAAATAAGCACAATTAGAATGAGAACAACTAGAAAAACATCACATTTTATTGTATGGGATAATTTACAAAATTTGTTAAAAAAATTCTAATTTCAATAGCACAGTATTTTAGTTTAATTAATTGATCTGATTGTAGTGGATGTCTTTGTAAATACTTTAGTTGTTTTGTTGAATATTATAATAATACCTATTTTTAATTATTTGTATAAAATTGTTATGATATTTCTCTTATATGTTAAAACAATAAACTTGTTTTGAAAAAAAAAAAGAAAATGCATGGTAAAACAAATGCTGTTATTCTAACAACATTTTAAGTCTATAAGAGCAATATTTAAATTCTGACCCTATTTTTGGGCCTGTGTCCCCCCATTATTTTAGGCTTTGTCCATATTTCCTATACTAAGTGGTTGAGAGGTATGGTGGTGGGAGTGATCTACCTGAACTTCAGTAAAGCCAGTAACACAGTTCTACACAGATGGCTGCCAAGAGAATTGCATGAGCTACATAGAAAACGAGGGTCTTGATAGAGGAATGACTGACGAGTATGACAAGGAGTGTTTATTTAGTTATTTATTTAGATTTGTTTACTGGGGAAGTGCACTGATCTCAATGCACCATTTGCAGGCAGACTGGGTAACAGGATCACAGAAGAAATGAACAAAACATATTTACAGATAGAAGGATATGGTAAACAACAAACATATAAACGTATTTACAAATGCAAGAATATGTTGCAACATTTAGTTCAAGAAGTAATTTACAATGTCAAAACATAGATGGAAAAATGTAATTATACTTAGCAGAGCTTCATGGATAAGATGTACCTATAATGACTGAGATGGCTTATGCTACAGGGACAGTAGCATATCATCATACAGAGGTATGAAGACATCAGAAGAGACACGTGTGAAAAGTTGCATGAAAGGAGTGTAGTGCAAGGATAGCAGCATGTAGAGAGGTATATGAAGACATTAAAAGAGGCAAATTAGAACAATTGCAAGAAAGGAGTGTAGTGCTAGAAAGCTATCAGGGGTTAAGGATATTACAAGAGGGGTCCCACATAGGTCTATTGTAAGCCCTGTGTTCTTTAGCCCCTTTTTCTCATACATACGCGAGGGGCCAGAGAGTAGGTTGCATGTATTTGTGAAAGAGCGCATTATATTCTAGTGGTAGTTGCTCAACAGGTCAAACACGCCATTTTGGTGCTAGAAGAGCAGAAGGCTGTAGGTTCTGTTCCCATGCCAGGTGTCTGGATTAATTTTTCAAACTGCTGACACTACAGTGCAGTGTTTGGGGGAGGGGCTGCACTTTTGAGTGTGCCATCCTTTGGATAAGACATTAAACCGAGGTCCATCTGACTGAGTTGGTCATATCTGAAGAGGATGTAAAAGATTCCATGGTACTTATTGAAAAGAGTAGGGGAACTTCCCTGATATGGCCATATTTCCCCTAAAAGTATAAATGGCATCTCTGTTCTTCCCTAAAAAGAGGCAATTAACTTAGTAGGACTAATCTAGTAAAAAAAGTATAAATACATACATAAATAAATAAATAAAACAAATGAACTCATCTAACACTCCACTAGAACATCATTTGATACCATTAGTGTCTGAAATTGTATCGTTTTAACTAAGTATACACATTTAGCAGTAGTATAGATTTTATCTATTCATGATCATTATTTAAATGTAATGGTAATAATGTTTATTGCATTGTTGCAAGCTTAACACCAAATGTTAATGTAAAACCCATAACCTTTATGCATGCTCCCACAGATCTCTCCCCATACACAGCATTCTATAAAGTCTAGGCCCTCCTCTGACTTCTATGACACTCGTTATTACATTACAGTCTCCCTTGTATATAGCAATGCCCACCTTTATCATTCCATGAATTACTGTCTGGACTGTTCTTGTAGGTAAGTACTCAGTATAGATCCTGGCAGTTAGCACAGAGGATTAAGGATCTATGTTGTTACACAACTGCTTCCTCTGTAACGGGGCTTAATTCCACCACCCTTCATTTGTATAACTGTGTAAATCCAGTCACTAGGAACAGTCCACAAAGTAAAAGTAAAAAACACACACTCCAGTTCCTAAGGCACGATGCGCCCAGCACAAAATGCACAAGTTCAAAACTCAGTCGTCAGGTTAATACTGAAGAATTTATTCTTAAAACACAAAACAGACGTTTTAAGTGAGTGTTCAGCACTTTTAATTTTTAAATTAGTTAACTATGTCAGGTGTTTATTAAGTGAGTGTCATGTGATGTGAAAAGCATATAAATGTGATTTGAGTGCAACTATTAGTGTTCTGATGAAGTCATGGAGTGCTGAAAGCGCTTAACGTCTGTTTTGTGTTTTAAGAATAAATTCTTCAGTATTAACCTGACGACTGAGTTTTGAACTTGTGCATTTTGTGCTGGGCGCATCGTGCCTTAGGAACTGGAGTGTGTGTATAACTGTGTAACTCTGAACAAGCCAGTTAATGAGACAGTGTTCCAAGGCTGAGTCTGTAAAAGGTCCATGTGGATAAGTGCTCCCCCCGGTTACAGATAAATAAATACATTACACTGTAATGTATATACACCTATGTACTCATCACCTCTATGTAATATCCATTATCAGTTGTGAAGAACTCTGCAACTTTAGGGAACATATTCTAGAAATCAGTGCAGCTGTTTCTCTTGATGAATGCCTTCTTTTTAAAGCATCATGCTGTTGATCATCTACAAGTATTTCATATCATTCAAATATTCAAGGTTTTATCACTTGCAGGTAAATAACATTTTAATTTATTTGCCTGGATTAGTTGACCTCATTAACATTTCATATTATATAATTCATCCCTGTTGCTTCACAAAGCATTTCCTTGGTTCCCTATTGAAATGTCAGCACAAGAAAAGGCACGTGTCAAAAAGCCGAAAAAAAGACAGAAAACACAGGAGAAGAGTGAATCTCAAAATTCGCTCTTTTCCTTAAAACGTCTTTTTGCAGGGTGGTATGTATTAATTTGTCCAACAATTTATTATGATCACTCCCTGTTTATTGAATAACTCGGAAACCTCCTTGAAAAAGTGAAGTCAGAATGTGCCCCGATGAGAAATCAGTTGTACCATAGTCCCATTGAAACCCATTCAGACTTTGAACTTCCCTCAAGAAAAACAATGTCCATTTGCAACCCTCTCAATTTGTATAATTTCCTCTCAAAAATAACAAGAAGTTCCTTTAAAGTACCCAAAAGGGAATCAGAAGAAGGTAAAGAATGCCCAGAATTAGAGTTAAAAATTCTTGTGAAGCCATTCAGTAAAATTTAAATACTAGTTTGTCAAATCATTGGAGACAACAGTCACACTGTCTCTCGAACAAAATTGGAAGGAGCAAGATTAACAGTACATACCCTGTGACTGTTGACAAAGGACTCATTCTCAAAAACTGTATTAGGGACTATGAATCATTGCCTCTCGGGGTATATCTAAACATCCAGGATGTACATCATCTACAATAGGGGCATTCACCAATAAGGACCGATTAGAAAATGAATGCTGCAGAAGCAATTCCACCAGACAGGTAATTTGATGTATCTTTACTGGTTCTAAAGATGTCTATGGTGACAAAACCACTTAACAACACTTTGGTGGTAACTCATTTTGTTTCATTAAAATTTGTCAGTTGGATACGTTGGCCTCATTGTGACTTGTGGCTTGTGCCTTGCACCATGTGCCCTTGCTTTTGTGAATGCACACTTCTTTCGGTTCCATATTCTGTAGTGAAGATAGCATTTGGCTAATCAGCACACCCAGAATATTGAGTAATATAATACAGTCATCAGCAAACCAGGAGGAGAAATGAATCTTTAAACCCTGAGCTGAAATACCAAAGTCCCCATGGTCTTTTAAAAGGTGTTGTTTAACCACATAAGCCACTAAAACAAAAGTAAGGGGGAGAGCAGGTAAACCTGCATGGTACCCTCTCAAGATCAATTTGTATCAATAAACAAACATTTGAATAAAAATATAATGAATAATTTATATATAAAAGTCTACATCTTCTTCTTCTTTCGGCTTTTCCTGGTTAGGGGTTGCCACAGTGGATCACCTTGTCCGCTCATGATTGGCAGTGGAGTTTTACAGTGTCGAGTTGCCATCCCGGTGCCCAACCTTGCACAGAAGGCACACACACGTACACACTCACACCTAGGGCCAATTTAGAGTGTCCAATCCACCTGCAGCATGTCTTTGGGATGTGGGAGGAAACCAGAGCACCCGGAGGAAACCCACGTGACCACAGGAAGGACATGCAGACTCCGCACAGAAGGCACCCCAGCCGAGGATTGAACCGGAGAACCTCTTTCTGTTTGGCAGCAATGCTAACCACTGCACCACCGTGGTCACCCATATATAAAAGTCTACACCAATGTATAAAATCTGTCAGAAATCCCACCTTAGACATAAACCACCATATAAAAGTCCAATTAACACTGTCAAAATCATTGAAAAACTCTGTAAGAGCACAGTTGCAGCCAATGAGCCAGTCTTCTGCCATATTTTTTGAATTTTAAGCCATAGTATGATTAGATCAAGACTGCCTGCTCTACCCTTAATGAAGCCCTGATGGTTATGACCTACTACCTGTGAGCCTCCTCATACATCTTTGGGGGAGTGATTGGTGGTCTAGTTGGCTGCTTGCCACTAGCAAGTAGACATCTGCTGGCAATAAAGAACAACCTTGAACTGGGGATGTGGTCTTGGTGCCCCCACATTGGTGATGATGTCTTACTCTGCATATGTGTAGACAAAGCCATAACTAGGGTGGGGTGAAAAGGGTGACAACCCATGGTGCTATTAGGGGTGCAATGGGCGGGTGCCAAAAGAACATGAGTGCAGTGCTTTCACTGATTTATGAAACTGCAGAGAATGCTGATTCTGCATTTGCAATCATGGTTGAAGCACTCATTGTGTGACAGTAACTGCAGCAAGCTGTTTGTTAAAGTTGTATCAAGCAGCTTGCTTATATCAACCACCAGAGGTGGGGTTAGGGCTAATTAGAAATCCTTAGTTGCAGGCAGATGGTGGTAATAGACATACCTCCTTAACAATTTGGGTATATGCTTTGCATGTAAGTATGCAGAGACTACAAATATTGTTAGTGACAATATTTAAGCACTGGAACATAACATCAGATCTTACAGTAAGAAAATCTGTGTCTGTTCCACCTAGGTTTGCATATAGGAAAATGCATTACATTTGCTGGCATGTTACTTCATTCTGCTAATAACTTTTGGTTGTGCAAACCCAGATGCCATTGGGATTTATCCCTAATGCTGTTGTGATAACTATATGTTTATTCATGGTAGCAAGTATTTTATACATCCTGTTGCACTGCCAACTATCATTTAACACAGTTTGTTAATTGCTCTACCCCTTATGTGGTTTATATTGTTATATGTAAGCATAAATCCTTTTTTATGTAGGAAACCTTCAAGAGTCTTGAGAAAGAGTGTGGCTGAACATTAAACATTTCAATGGAGTGAGTATTAAAAATTATGTTACGTATGGAAAATAAAAGTGAGCTGCACAAATTTTGTTGTCAGGCTTTACTGTTAAGCAAACTTTAACAGGAGGGGATATAGAGGACGCCTTCATAAAAGCTGAATCTCAGTAACATATTGACCATTTCAGTGCTCTAAATTTATCTTTTTATACTAAGCTTGATATTGCTTTCCAAGTTTTCTTTCCATCTGAACTTATTTTTGTTATGGAGAGCAGTGAAAGCCAGAGTTGTGCTTTGTGAACAGAAACTGTTGATCTGCACATAAACAATAGATCAGATACATTTTATCACATCAGTTGATTTGTGAGAGGGTCTACTTGATGGATCCTATGTTAGGTACACCTTCAGTAATCAGCCTTTGATGTTTTTTTTCCTCTGTAAAACTCCGTACTTGGGATGCCTGTGCTTCTGTAACAATGCATCCTGTGATGTAAAACACCAGTTACCTACAAATACATGTCCACCTTTCAAAGCAGCTTGCTCCCATGACAGCAGTGAGCACATTTTTGAAAAATCTAGACAAACAGTGGAGATTTGACACAACATCATAAAATAAGTTATAGCAAAACATATACCTCTTTGAATTGCAGGGAATCCAAGCAACTGGTAGAGAAATCACTCATACACAGAAAAGATGATGGAAAGGAGGCATTCCTAACCCAACAAGGATGGTCTTCTTATAGATCAATTGATACAGAAAGACTGCATAATTTATATCTTTACACCTGAGAAGAGCTGTAGGACAGCACTCACCAGAATCACTACAAGAAAGGACACAGTAATTCAGAAGGATGAAGCTCATAGGAAAGTCACTACAGCCTGCAATACAGTTCACCTGTTATCCATCCCTAAGAGCACTACTACATCTAGTCTTCATCCATCATCCCCACATACTGTTTCATCTATCTGACATTACATTCATCTAGATTTTTTGTAAAGCCTGGACCTCACTACACCACCATCATTACCCTCCTTTTTCCAGTTCAAGTAACATACATTTCATTGAGGACATGTGGCCATCTCTTTTGGCACCACACATCCCTTTGGGCCCCAGGGAGGACTCAGAAAAATTGTAAGGGTATTCACATTATGGCAGGGAGCCAGACACATGTGTGTCTCTAATATAAGTCATAAAACCTAATACTAAGACACTGGTACTGTAAACCCCCTCCTCATGTAGGTCAGAAAACCTAATACTAATACACTGTAAACCCCCTCCCCATGTAGGTCAGAAAACGTAATGCTAATACACTGTTACTGTAAACACCTTCCCATGTAGGTCAGAAAACCTAATACTAATACACTGTTACTGTAAACCCCCTCCCATTGTAGGTCATAAAACTAATATTAATACACTGGTACTGTAAACCCACTGCTTATGTAAGTTGTAAAACCTAATACTACTATTATTTTATTTATTTTTTTATTTATTTTACATTTGTTAACGGGGTTAGTCTGGCTGGGCCAGGAGCCTTTTTTCAGCAGAGACCTGAGGAGAAAAGCTCCAGATCACATACAATTAGCTATACAGTGAAAAAAATAAAGCAAGACATACACCAAATGATAGATTTGTCATTATACAAAGTAAAATTCAAATAGTGTATCAAATAATGTTTGTAGCATGCAAGCTACTACTACTACATAGGTACTATAAACTCCCTCCCCTAAGTAAGTCATAAAACCTGATACTAACAGATTGTTACTGTAAACCTCCTCCCCATTTAAGTCATAAAATGTAATACTAGTGCACTGTTAAACCTCCTACCCATGTAAGTCATAAAACCTAATACTAATACACTGTTACTGTAAACACACTCCCCTAAGTATAACCCAACATAAAAATAATGCCTGTACTGGTTACTTCAAGAAGGTGTCTTGGCTGTACTGGAGGTCTCTGGACTCCAAAAGAGCCATGGGAAGATAACTTGTACAGTATGTCTATAGTCTCAATGAACTTAAATGTCTCTGGAGTTTAATGAGGCTGAGGCAAGATAATTTGCTATAGTCTATGTGAACAGCATGCCTGAATTGGTTTTGCTGCATATTTTCCTTATGCTTAAGAATCTGTGGTAATTTTCTAAGTATATGTACAAACTTTATGTCTGAAAGCATTAATGATTAACAATTAAGGTCAAAATGGTATAAGAGACAGTAAAATCAGTAGCCACCAGCCTCCAAAGTAGAAAACTGCCCAAGTCCAAACAAACCCTGTCCGATTCTGCAGTAAGTACATGACTAAGAATGTTATTTCTTTTCACTATACAGTCGCAGACAAATGAGCAATTATAAAAATTATTTTAAAATGATGACATCAAAACATTAACAGTGAATGCTTGCCTGCTATTAGTAATTATCTAAAGTATATTTTTAAACACCTTTGTTGAATTATCACTTATGATATAGGCAAACTTACATTTATATAAAAGTAATCAAACCATAGCTTCATAGGTTCATAGGATGATACTGGGCTATTGACCCAGAGGCCCTTATAAGCCTAGCCAAGAATTTTGCCCATGTTCACACAAAGTCAGCACCTGTTTCTCCTGTCCAGCAGGGATACAGGTGGGATGCCAGGGGTATATTTTCTGTTTCTCATCCAGTCATCCAGGTTCATCTTAAAGAGGGCTAATGAGGTACTCTGCTTGACATGGAGAGGGAGTCTATTCCACAGATGGGAGAGTCTTTGGGACACAAATCTATCCTGCCAACAAGTTCTATTAATGTTACAGACCAGGTTGAGTCCTTGTGTGTGGGTTGCGCAAGTGGAGTTTGACTTACGGATATGTAGCAACTCCATCAAAGATGGGTCTGAGATGGCCTTGTATGCCAGGCACAGGTCACCTCTGAACAGTCTGTATGAGACTGAGTAGAGGGATAGGGCTTTTTAGTCTATCTGTATAGGATAGGTGTTTGATACCCTGGATTTTCCTGGTTAGGAACCTCTGAGGTGTCTCCAGCTGCTGCAGTTGCTTGGCAAGGTACATGCCGAAGGGAACATTGTACTCGATAATGAGTCTGATAAGGGAGGAGTACAGGGATGTTATGACCTCCTTGTTCCTGGATGACACACCTTTACTTATGAGGTGGGCCATGTAGAAAGCTTTCCGTACAATGGAGGCAATGTGGTGGTTAAAAGTCAGGTCGCTATCAACCTGGCTGCCCAAGTCCCTCACAACTGATTGCTTGCTTCGTGCATTGTTATTAATATGATAATTAGTGGGAACACCATTTTCCCCAAAGGGGATAATGATGCATTTCTTGGTATTCAGTTTGAGGCCATGCTTCTGGCACCTCATTTGTTTGATTAAAGCCCTCTTAGAGAATGTTTGCATCACTAGGGGAATTTAAGACAGTGCCCAGCTTGCAGTCATGTACAAACTTGGTCAGCCACAGACCATAGTAACAAGTTCACATTTACAAACACTATACATCATATATATTGTTTTATATCCAATAACCTAAGCAATATTACATACATTATTACATTTCTGATTTTCTTTAACCTTGTTCCTTCTCCAGAACATTTTTCTGCATGTACTGTTCTCACAGTTTCTATTTTCTCTATGTAATTTACTCGTATCCTTTTCTAAAGATCCCACTTTTGGATCTTTTATGTCTGTTACAATGTTCACTACTTCAGGTATAGTCACTTTAGATTGTCATTTTCATTTTCCAGTAATTGCTTTTTTGGCAGCCACCAGAAGTAAATTTAACAAGGCCTCACTATGTCAAGGCAATTCAGATCCTAAATCCCAGCTCAAAAAATTATTTCCTTAGTTACATTCATTTGTTCACCCAGTATTCCTGACAGAATACTCTGTAAGGAATTTTTAAAGTTTGCCAACTCATTACACTCCTAAAACATATGTTTCCAGTTACCTCTTTCCCCCCCATCACACCTCCATTTGCCATCTAGCTGAGGAAAATTATTTGGAGTCTGCTTAGGGCATAAAAGTATCTAAGCAAACACTTCCAGGCAAAAATCTTAAATCTAGATTTTGTTGCATACTAGGGAGCCATACATTGTCCTCCTATTGTTTCTTTGTAAATTGCATATATAATCTCTCTTTGCAATCTTGCTGACCTATTCTGATTGATTCCTACAGTTATTGTGAAATATTTTATATGCCCTACTACTTTTCTCTTTTTTAACTGCTGATCCTGCTCTAGAGTCAACTAAAAAACTCAAGCAGTGCAGGCCTTTCCTTTAGGATTTCCCCTAATCCCGCTCTTTTTGTCTATACTGTGATATGAATCTCTGATAGGGAAGGCAATCACAAGCCTGCAATCCAAATGCTTCTTGGCCACTTCCTATTCTGTTACCTTTCCTTCTCTAATTATTTGTTCCCAATACCTTGGTTTCTTTGCCATCTTCCGCCAGTATATTCCAATCCCCCTCTCGTCTGTTCTCTGTACCACTAATTGCAGTCATCCCTATAGGCAGAATCTCCTTTCTCAATTTCCATTTGGCTTAGTTCTGCTACTTTATGAATGTAATATTCTGCATGACTGTTGTTTCGCGGTGGTGGTGCTGCGATAGCATTGTCGCCTCACAGTAAGACGCAGTCCGGTTCGATTCTCAGCTAGAGCATCTTCTGCATGGAGACATGCATGAATGGGCATACCTTCATTGAAGGTTGTGCATCAGGGCTGGTAACTCGGCATGTAAAAATCAACTACCAATCATTAGCGGACCGGAGTTCCGCTGTGGTGACCCCTAACCGGGAAAAGCCGAAAGATACAAACAAACAAACTGTTGTCATCCTCCTTAAGGATCTGGATCCAAAATCCTGTTCTTTCCTTATTTCTTGAACTGTCATCTGTTTCATCATCATCCCTTCCACTTTAAATTGTAGCTTTCTGCTTGTGTTATGAATGTGAGCCTTAACTGTGTAGCTATAAAATACCCCTTCAAATCAGACAATCCTAAATCAACTTGTTTTATTGGAAGGATCAACTTATTCCACTTGACTCTTGCCTTCTTCCCCTCCCAAATAAAATTCTTCAACTGTTTATGAATTACTATCCACAACTCCTCCCCGCTTGATAAAAATATGCCTGATCTGTGTATAAAATTAAAGGGATTAAAACATTTTTACTGTTTTTATCTTATTATCCATATCCATAAGTAACAGCTTTCAGTTAATCAGCTTTTGTATTATCATTTGTTTAGTCTCTTCCCACATATCCTTAGGTGCCATAACCAAATCTTTTTTTAATCCATACTGTTAAATACTTCATTTTATCATGTCACCATAAATATGGGTATTGTTGGATCAATTTATGTACGGGTACATAGTTTAATGCTATAGCCTTTGTATTGTCTTAATTAATTTATAGCCTGAAAAATGGAACTCTCTCAGAATATTCCAAAACACTGAGATCACCTGTTCTGATTCCATCAGGTACAAAATAATATCATCTGCAAATAAAGCCAACTTTTCATGAACACCTTAACAGTTATGTCCTTGAATTTCTGATTTCTGATTCTCTTATTTTCTTTGCCAATGGTTCTAAATATAACACAAATAACAAAAAGGAAAGAGGACACCCCTACTTGTTTCCTCTTTTCAGATGCAACTTATCAGACATGAACCTTTCCACTTTGATTTTTTTCCTCCAGTCCCTCATATATCCTTCTGACTAACTTTATTATTGTATCAGGAAATGCAAATGTCCATTGCCCTACTCAAAAAATCTCAGCTTACTCGGTCGAATGTTTTATGTTTTGCATCAACACCCACCAATAACAGGTGTATTTTTTATACTCTGCTTCTCTCAGGGTCATCATCATTCTATTAACATGGTCAAATATTTGCCTCCCCTCCAAAAAACACATTGGTACATATCTATGAATTTCGGCATCGTCTTTGATATTCTTCTAGCCATTATAGATAAACACTTCATAATCATGGTTTGAAATTGAAATGGGCCTGTATGAAGCTGGATCAGATGGGCTTTTACCATCTTTAGGTATTGCAGTCACCACAACTTTTTTTCCAGAATGTTGGTGCCAGCCCTCCTTTTAAAATATTGCTAAACAAAACCTTCCAGATCTTTATCACTTTCTTCCCTTCTATCTTCCAAAATTCCACCAGAATACCATCTATTCCTGTAGACTTTCCTGTAGATTGGTTATACATCACCATTTTTATCTCATCTCCTCCTCTCTTAACTTAGTCGTTGAGCCTCATCTGCCTCTTAAATTGACATATTTAAGTCTTCCATAAATATTTCCATTTATGCTTTTTCTTGATTTTCCCACTTCCCTGCTTTAGTCAACTTTTCATAACATTTCTGAAATATCCCTAATACAGCTACAAAATATTTGATTATTTTTCTTGTCAAGTATGGCAAGAACCATTTGTACTTCCTGTTTTCTAGGTCATTGTGCCAAAATTATCTATGGTCTGGAATTATTATAAAAAAACTGTTGCTTAACAGCAATCTTTCTGAAATCAGGCATATTACCAAGGTAATCCCTTATTTTCTCTTTAGCATCCTGCAATTGCACCTATACTTGTTCTGTGAGTTTTCCCTTATTTTATAATACTTAAAACTTTGTCAGCCCCTCTAAATATTTCTTATTACATCTTAGCTAGATCTGCTTTCTTTTATAGCTACCCTATTTTTAAACTCCATTTTAATTTTATCCTACTCACTAGCTATAATTTTTGGAGTACTTTCTATCTTCCCTTATAACTCCTGGATAATTTCAATTACCCATTCCTTAAATTCCTCTCTTTTTAACAGGTAAGTGGTTAAGCACCATAGTCAGTCTTCTAATCTTTTAATTCACATACTAGGCTAAGGGTTCAAGAGCCCTACAAGCCTTGCTAGTTTTATCCAGATTTTACCCAATTTTCTGTCTTTAGGGAAATGACAACAAGGGTCAACAAGTGGAGTTTTGACAATTTTTACAGACTGCCTCTGTCCATAAGTGACTTGGGAGCCACTCTGTGAGTAAATTTGCGATTTCACATCCCTTGGTCCAGATTGTGCTTCAAGATGATTAGGGAAGGGCTCTGCTTCACGTGAATAACGTATTCCAGAGGAGGGGCAATCTCTGGGACACATATCTGTCTCTCCAGCATGATCTATTCATGTCAGAATCAGGTTTTGATCTTTGGTTTACTATTATCCCTTAAATGTATAGTACTGTACTAGTAGTGTTTAAAGTACATAAGGGAGGCCTCTGTCCTAACTTGGTCCACCAGTCATTGTACAACTTAAACACTAACTATGAATGGATGGGTGATATGTGTAAGTCTTAACATTTGGAGCACATCACAGTTTATATTTTTGCAAATTTACTTAACACATTTCAGCTAAATAACTGGTTTTGATTTACATGTGAATGTATGGCAAATTGTTAGAGATGTTACAGCATTTGAAGGATGCTGCTGCCACCTTTACCCCCCCCCCAAATTTATTGTAAATGTAACAAACATGACCTTTTTGTGCTTTGTTGAGGGCACAGCAGTCCCTTTCACAGTGTATGACATCAGTCCTATATATATATATATATATATATATATATATATATATATTACTAGACATATATATATATATATATATATATATTACTAGACATTTATATATATATATATATATATATATATATATATATATATATATATATATATTACTACAAGTTTCAACACATTTCATATGACATTTATTATAAGATTATAACTCTTAAAATGGATTTTATAATTGACAGTAAAAACAGTAAATATAAAATTTTTGTAATGCTTTATAAAAAGCTTAAACTATCTGAATAACCCCTCATGCTACACACATGACATCAGTTGCATTTTATTGTTCTGGCTGTGAACGTTCATATGAGGTTAAGCAGTTCTGTGTGTGTTAAATGACAGATGAGATATTTAGAGAAATATGAGGATTATGTCATGTAAATAAGAAGAATAAGAACAACATTAAATATCTCTTTAGCAGCACTAGACTGAGATGAAATATCAATATCTTTGCACTTTTCATCACATAAGCTTTAAGATGAAGGTCTGCAATCATGAAGGTACTGAGGTATGCAACACGGCAGTATACAAGTCACAGTGACGTTTTTCTATTCAGCAAGCACCCTTACAAGGTGATGCATGGTCCTCCAACACAAGGACATGCAGCACTGTGAAGATCTGACCCAGTAGTCATGCTGAATGCTGATGAGACATTCCAGAGAGAAGAGGCATATATTAATTAGCCATGTGCTCTCTCTCCCCAGAACTACATCTAGGAAGGCATCTACCAGGCCAAGCAATTCGAGAAAGTGCTTGGCTCTATAGATCAGCATGGGTATCCCCACAACTTGCATTGGATTATACAACTCAATCTGTGTATATATGTTTTTGTCTAATATATTGCACACTTGCTTTAGCAATGATTGAAGTTGGCTATGCATAGAGTATTGTATTAACAGATGACAGACCAATATTGGTCAGTACCACAGATGTTATATACAGCTTTTTTTCTGTGTGCTTTATAATGATATGGGGTATCTCATTTGATATATACATATATATACACAGTTGGGATCTATTGTGTGTCTTTGCTAATTAGGATAATTGTCATGGTTCCTAACTAGTTATAGTTCACCCTTTTTACAGACCAAATAACTTTGGTTTGGTCTCATTTACTATACCAGGCTTTTGCATTACGAAATCAATACACACAAATGTTTGCATTTGTACTTTTGGGACAGTTTAGCAGTTTGTAGCAACACATCTTTGATGGTTCATTTTTTTGCGTAATTTTGTGGATTTATTTATGCTTCCATTTTTATATTTTCTGAGTAGCATAACGATTTTTACTGGGTCTGTGGTTATTCTATGAGATTTGGTCCCTTGGCATGCCATACACTTCTCTGTGACTGGCTTTTTATTCACCAATTCCCTATTACATATCTCAATAGACCATCGATTTTCTGGGTACTATATAGCTCATTACTCTTTTATACCACACATCACATTTGACTGTTACTTAATCTACAACTTATTGCCATGGATCTCAATAAACTACTTCATGGCTTGTGCGTAGACAAAGATGATATCCAAGTCTTTGGAATAGGATTGGATAATGGTTCCAAAGAAAACAGTATCAATGATCCAGTTGGTGGTTGTAGTTCTCTGTTCATACAATTGGACAAACAAATTAGAACCTTACGTAGCAACATTTGGCATTCCAGGCTCTTCAAAGCCTACCAAAATCATAACATAACACCGAGAGGCTTAAGAGTCAAACATCAGCCTTTGGTCAGTAAAGCAGATGAAACTCTTTTACAGGATTGGAAATTGGCTCAGCAGAGGGCCTCTATGTCATTTGTGAATATATTAGCCTCTTTTTATGAAAGGATGGTACAAGTCAATATTTGTGATGTGCAGGAAACATGCAATCAGTTGAAAGAATATGAAAGTTTACCCAACTTTAAGGATAAATTGAGTAAATTATCCAGGGAATTGGTGGTCTTTGAGAATGGTCTTAAGGAGAAAAAATTACATAAATTCAATAGGAATGTGCAAGACTATGGAAAGGGCAAACCCTTTGAGTCACAGAGAAGTGTGAGGTTTGCTGAGGGCACCGGGACTCCAAGCAATCCCACTTTCACACGCAGAAAAAGACCTAGGTCAATATTAAAGAAGGATTCCTCACAAGGTACCACCTCTGGTGAGGAATCCTCTACTACAGATACGGAAGCTAACCACGTTAGTGACTCCCTCATTTTAAAAAAGGGTCGCAATTCTGAATCCCCTTTAGATGTAGAAGACATAGGGGGGGACGCAAGCACAGGCATAGACACTCTAGAGGGCTTTCTTCAGAGTATAGTGAAATGAATCCTACATTTTCTAACATACACAATATCTCTAGTTATGTACTAACTTCTAATCAAGAAACTCTGTTAAATAAAGGACTTGGCTATATTCCAGGATTTTTTGTGGACGAAAGTGATTTTGTTGCTGATACTTTGGCTTTTTGTCGTAAAATTAACTTAAAATTGTATTTTGATCAACAAGACAATACTCAAAGATCTACTGAATTTCGCTTCTTACCATCCAATTTTAATCCACCCATGGATAAGCATGTAAATATATTCCAACAAGCAATTATTAAAGATTTGCACCATATTTTGGGTTCAGGTAACATCTTGAGACAGAATCTTAGCATGGATGAACAACAGGCACTACTTGATCTCAAATCTAATTCCGACATTGTCATTCTTCCAGCAGATAAAGGTGGGGCCATAGTGATTATGGATTCCAGTTATTACTGGGCTGAAGGCAAAAGACAGTTGTCTAACAATCAGCACTACTTCCATATGCCTGTAGACCCCACCCCAAATTTTAAAAAAGCCATTGACGCTTTTCTTGATTCTGCAGTAGAGGAAGGAATCATCAGTGCAAAAACAAGAATTCAGCTAACAGTACGGGACCCCCGCAAACAATATCTATATCTCTTACCCAAGATCCACAAATCCCTTAGGGAACCTCCCGGTAGACCTATAGTCTCGGGAATTGGTTCACTTACTGAACCCTTATCTGTCTATCTAACAAAGCACTTGAAGCCCCTACTGGCATATATCAGGGCCAGAATTAAAGACACAACTGAATTTCTCCAAATAGTTTCAGAATCCCAATTGGAATCTCATTGGCTCATGTGTACTTTGGATGTGAAGTCTTTATATACCTGCATTCCCCATTGGGCTGGATTGATGGCATTGGAATTTTGGCTGAATAGAACCAACATTTATCCTCCTGGTTTTAACACTCTTTTAGTCTGTATGGCTGAACACATACTTACCAGGAATGTTTTTTATTTCCAGGACCAATGCTACTGGCAAATTCAGGGTACAGCTATGGGGGCTTCTTTTGCCCCTATTTATGCGCATCTATTTATGGGGTATATAGAGGAACAGATCATCTATGATGGTATACATAATTTATATTTGCCTGAAATTGATATTTGGCGGCGCTATTTGGATGACTGTTGGCTAATTTGGAGAGGGGGATCAGAATATCTTACAGAATTTGTGGAGTACCTCAACTGTAATAAGTGGGGTGTTGAATTTACTGTTAATTATCATGCACAAGAAATTGATTTTTTGGATGTTCATTTGGAGCAAAAACTAGATCACACACTTAGAACAACAGTCTACAGCAAGTATCCACAATACAATAGTTTGCTACATGCTTCAAGCTTACATCCCAGACACACAATTGACAACATTCCTAAATCACAATTTCTTAGAATTAGAAGAATTTGCTCTTCAGAGCAAGACCTCACCATATGTCAACAAGATTTGACTGATAGATCTTTAGAGAGAGGGTATAAGCATGATAATGTCCATAATGCTTCTACATGCGCATGTAATCAATCTAGAGAAAGTTTATTATCATATAAATCAAAACATTCTCGGGACAAACAGGATATTATCAGGCTAGTCACTACTTTTGGGAGGAATACTTCTCAATTCACAGATATTATCAATAAAAACTGGAACATACTTAAAAGTAACATAAGATTTGATGACTGGTTGGGGGAGAGATGCAAATTTTCATACAGAAAAGGTAAAACTCTTCGATCACATTTTTCTTATTATAAAAGGATTACATTTCAATCAAGCCTGTATCATCAAACCACTCTCTCTGGAGACAGACTAGTGGGGTGTTATCCATGCGGACATTGCTCATTTTGTAAATACATTTTCAAGACCAAGAACTTTACCACTAAAAATACAGGCAAATTATTTGACATCAAGTGTTTTGCCAACTGTGGAAGTGAGTGGGTCATTTATTTAGTAACTTGTACATGTCAAGCGTTTTATATTGGTCAGACCTCAAGGCAGTTCAGATGTCGCATGTCTGAACATTTGGGTGACATTAGGAATGGTAGAATGACCAACGCGTTGTACAAACACTCACTCACTCATCCAACAGCCAAATTTACTTTTACCATTATTGATAGAGTTTTTGGAAATAAAGATTTCAGAACAGGATGGCACGATTTACTTAACACTAAAGAAAAGAAATGGATAGTGAAACTAGGGGGTCTTTTTTCCCCAGGTCTTAATGACAAGTTATAAAATTTTTTATCAAGTTTCTGATAAATGTCCAGTTATTATTTTAATAACCTATATTCTTCTGAATACATTCAATTTTTGTTGTTAATTTTTTTATATTTTCAATTGTCATATATATATATATATATATATATATATATATATATATATATATATATTATATACATATGTATACATGTATTTCATTTGCACTACTTTTTTTGTGTCTAACAAGAAATGATGTCATTATTTGCTTCATTGGTTCCATTATTTAAATGCAGTTTGTCAACCACAGATCATGTATAACCACTGAAGAAAGCTATAAGCTGAAACCGGTCTGGTTCAAACAATAAAATATTTTTGCTTCTATTTCTGCTTCCATCCCTGGTGCTGGCCTTTTTGTTTGTTATTTATCCAGATTTTACCCAATTTTCTGTCTCTAGGGAAATGACAACAAGGGTCAACAAGTGGAGTTTTGACAATTTTTACAGACTGCCTCTGTCCATAAGTGACTTGGGAGCCACTCTGTGAGTAAATTTGCGATTTCACATCCCTTGGTCCAGATTGTGCTTCAAGATAATTAGGGAAGGGCTCTGCTTCACGTGAATAACGTATTCCAGAGGAGGGGCAATCTCTGGGACACATATCTGTCTCTCCAGCATTATCTATTCATGTCAGAATCAGGTTTTGATCTTTGGTTTACTATTATCCCTTAAATGTATAGTACTGTACTAGTAGTGTTTAAAGTACATAAGGGAGGCCTCTGTCCCAACTTGGTCCACCAGTCATTGTACAACTTAAACAATAACTATGAATGAATGGGTGATATGTGTAAGTCTTAACATTTGGAGCACATCACAGTTTATATTTTTGCAAATTTACTTAACACATTTCAGCTAAATAACTGGTTTTGATTTACACGTGAATGTATGGCAAATTGTTAGAGATGTTACAGCATTTGAAGGATGCTGCTGCCACCTTTACCCCCCCCCCCCCAAATTTATTGTAAATGTAACAAACATGACCTTTTTGTGCTTTGTTGAGGACACGGCAGTCCCTTTCACAGTGTATGACATCAGTCCTATATATATATATATATATATATATATATATATATATATATATATATATATATATATATTACTAGAAGTTTCAACACATTTCAGATGACATTTATTATAAGATTATAAGTCTTAAAATGGATTTTATAATTAACAGTAAAAACAGTAAATATAAAATTTTTGTAATGCTTTATAAAAAGCTTAAACTATCTGAATAACCCCTCATGCTACACACATGACATCAGTTGCATTTTATTGTTCTGGCTGTGAACGTTCATATGAGGTTAAGCAGTTCTGTGTGTGTTAAATGACAGATGAGATATTTAGAGAAATATGAGGATTATGTCATGTAAATAAGAAGAATAAGAACAACATTAAATATCTCTTTAGCAGCACTAGACTGAGATGAAATATCAATATCTTTGCACTTTTCATTACATAAGCTTTAAGATGAAGGTCTGCAATCATGAAGGTACTGAGGTATGCAACACGGCAGTATACAAGTCACAGTGACATTTTTCTATTCAGCAAGCACCCTTACAAGGTGATGCATGGTCCTCCAACACAAGGACATGCAGCACTGTGAAGATCTGACCCAGTGATCATGCTGAATGCTGATGAGGCATTCCAGAGAGAAGAGGCATATACTAATTAGCCATGTGCTCTCTCTCCCCAGAACTACATCTAGGAAGGCATCTACGAGGCCAAGCAATTCGAGAATGTGCTTGGCTCTATAGATCAGCATGGGTATCCCCACAACTTTGTGGTGGTAAATCTGGCCAAAAGACTGTTCAACTGCTGAACATAAATGTGGTGAGTGGGAACCTCTAGACCATATGACTGCATTTTAAAGAGCTATAATGGCACTGAAAGCAAAATGGTGATCAGGGTCAGAAGGATACACTAGACCACCAGGTATATATCTGTAAAGTTATACTAGACCATGAGGGATATATCTGTAAAGTGCTGTACTGTCACCACCATTACTGCCTAGGAGGATCTCACACAGATACATGGCTGTTGCCAGACACATGGCCTCAGGCCACATAGCAGGACATGCAGTGTCAACTCCTTTAGGGAGAGTGACATCCCCACATAGTATCACAGTACTAACAACATCCTAGGCATGCAATAAGTCATGAGGGAGCTGTGGACACAGATCTTTGGCAACATGACATTTCAGCACAATGTTGCTCCCATTGTAAAGAACACTTTGTACATGGCCCATGTCATACATATGGGTATGTCATCAAGGGACATGGGGTATAAACATCCCCGTATTCTCCCCAATGAAGACCATTATTGTGTATAATGCCCTGTACATCATTCACATCACACAGCACACACAGCAGCTGGGGACATCACAGAGGTTCCCCACCAGGGGATACCAGGGCATCACACATCTACCATACACTGATAGGCTATAAGGGGAACACTCTACCTAGTTTCATACATACTCCTTAGTGGTGACCTCAGTGTGGCATGCCAGGCAGTCATGGAATCCACATTGCTGGGACTGCTGCACAAGTGCAACTCATGCTCCATTCTAACATACACTCACATGCCCTCAACCTGACGTGTGACATGAGCTGGGGATATTGGCAGCTCAGATGTGTTTCTCACACATTCAGCCTGTGGTGGAATGAGCACCCTGTCCACATCTGCAGGGTACTTATTTACACCTTTGCAGGCATAACCTGGATAACTGTATGGTTAACTGAAAATACACCCTTGGGATACCACTGTGTCTCTGTTGGACTGGGGCATCAGTTGCTGCCTTGTATACACTTGGGTTAACATCTGGGCTAGGCATATGGCTGTTCAGAGCCCATTACCTAGTAACCTCATATGGTACCAAGGTTTCACTTTATAATCTCAAAATATTGAAATATTGATTTTCAGTATCTCAAGAAAATAAAGTCAAAATTTTAAAATAGCGGAACTTCAAAAATGGGAATCCGGAAATGTCAAAGTTGTGGTTATCGTGTTCTGGTATGTCACGTGGGGTATACTGCATATCTGATGTGCGATTTATTGTGTGGATTTTTCTGGAGATTAAGGTAAGTAAATATTTTTTAAGGGTTTTGGGTAGGTATTTGAGTGTATGTGAGTGTGTTCGGAAGTTTTAGGTGTGGGTTAGGGTAGATAGGTAAAAGTATGAGTGTTTAAGTGTTGAAAGAGGTGGTTTTGTATATATGTGATGTGTGTGTGTGTGTGTGTGTGTGCGAGGGAACTATAGAGTGTGTAGTGGTGAGTTTACTGTCTTTTTCTGTTTGGTGTGACCTCAGAGTTAGTATATATAAGTAGCGAGGGTGTGGGGGGTGCAGGGGAATTGCCCACCCTGATTATTTGTAGGGTAGGTTTGTTTATTTGTGTTTTTGTGTTTGTGTATGTTTTGTTTGCTTGTTGCAGTGTGGGAAGGATGGTGTATGTGTTGTGTGGGGTATGGTGTGTTTACATTCTCAGTTTTGAATTTAGCAGTTTTGGGGTTTCTGTATTCTGAAAATTCGGCTTTATAGTCTTGAGATACTGAAATTTGATATTTCAGTATTTTGAGATTAAAAAGTGAAACCAGTACCAGGAATACCAGATATGGCCTGAGTGCTTTGACAGACTGTGTTGTTATGTGTCCACATCCATCACTGCCATCGACTGTTGGGTGTCCCTTATCAGCAACATTGCAGTACCATGTCATCCAGCCTACATCTGACAAATAGGTGACTGGTAGTACAGGTGCATGTGGACATTCCAGCAACAGCTATGGTACAACATAAACTGAGAGCAGTGCATATGTGGTGTAGGGTGTCCTCATTGTAGGTGTCTGGCATCTGCATTACCCAAATGTTTGCAGAATGTGTACACATGCCTGATAAATGTAGACCCCCCCCCCCTGCCAGACAAGTGTGAATTTCTGGACACTGGTTGGACAATACATGTTGGTTTTCCCCAGAGTTTGCGGAATGTATGTGTGACATGCCAGCCTGGGAACACAGTATGGTACATTAATATGTGGTATTGTATTCATTTCCTTACATTGTATGCTCAATATGTTTGCACTGCTGCTGAGGCAGAGACAGTGTCCTCCCACTACTAGTGCCTATAACCTGCGGTTGGGTTGCAGGGGGTCACCAGGTATGCTAGCCATAGGTGTCAGGCAATGAGATATAGTTGTGGAGCAGACAGTGACCTAGCCAGAGTACATCAGGAACTGTCAGGGATACCTGGTCAATCTTTAAATTAAGCCTATATGACATTCACAGACTGAGAGGGGCTCACTGAAAGTACATGATGTGATATGCCAGCTGTATCCACCATTACTTGCTGTCAGTATTGTACAACAGACAATCCTGTAGCAGTTATACATGAGATGACCATTGTTGGGGTGAGTCAGTGGCCAGAGCTGTGATCTATGCCACTGCAGACAAAGCCACAAGGGATGGCCGTAGGTGCTGGACAGCAGAATAACAGCAGCATGTCAGTCCAAGACATGTGGTTGAGACCTACTGTGTAAATTCTTATTTCCCATGACTGCATCCCTCATCCGCATTCCATCACATGGTTAATTCTATGACATACCTAGTATATTGCTGTACTCCTTTGTGAGAGGACACCCAGTTGTAGTCTCCTAGAAAATCGCAGTCTGTCTTCTTGAAGAAAGTGTCAGACCTGTTTACCATAAGCAGCAGCTTGCCTTTTGTAGGTAATGGTCATGAACAGGTGTTTGCCTGTGCATCAGTCTGTGACTCCCAAAAGCTAATTGCATCCAGAACAGCTGGGTTGCATTGCCATTAGCCAATGGAATGCGAACACAGTCCTATAATTAAGGCCTTCATGTAGGCCTTGGCCCTTTTCCTGACCTGTGAGGAGGACATTATCGAGGTGTGGTGGCTACAGCATCGCAGAGGTATGTAGAAATACTGTTCACTGTTTGGATTGATGTGTTATGTCCACAGTTTTTAATGCTATGTTTGGCCATTGATAACAGAGTTTGTGATTCTGTGACAGGTTATTGTTTAACAATGTGTGTTGGGCTCAGTAAGGAGACAGGCAGATGTGAGTGTCATGCATCCTTTTTATCTGACTGTGCATTCTGCTGCAGTTGATACTGGTGTATCAGCTGTGTATGTTTGTAGGGGAAGCTGTGATACATGCCCCTGTCACCTGAACATCCCCCCAACCCTTTATCTATGGGTATTGTGTGGATCCTAGATGCTTGGGAGGTATGGTAGGTTTGTAGCAGGTAGCTGAACATACAGCTGCATGTGTGGCAGGCCACAGATGATGCATTCTGGGCAAAAGTCATACTGAGAATTGTGAAGACATTGGGGGGCAGCAAGCTGTTGTGTCACAGCATGGCCAGGGTGAGAGTGCCCATTACAGTCCAGGTGAGGCATGTGCCTCTGTTACAAATGTTAAGTAGTAGCACCATCCAGACAGTGGTAGGGGAAGTTTAGAACATATTACTGTGGGTGGCAGTGACTGTGGTGGCAGCAAGCAGGTCTGGTGGACATTGCAGAGCTCAGTTATTTTTAGGTTGTATTGCCAAACATGTAGTTGTCATGCAACAGATTGGACTGTAGGCCTGAACTGTGGGTGTACAGATGTCAGACATGCTGGGAATGTTACATATAGAGCTACGGAGTAATCATTATAGGAGATGTAGTTGCAAGACATATGTGCATGCATACAGTGTGTTACACAGGATTGGCATGAACATGTGTGTTTGGATGGCTATGACATGTGACACTGACCTGTCTTTCATGCTTTTGTGAGCCAATCTGCACTGCCTTGCCATTATGTCAGCACATAGAATAGCTTTGATGACAACCATGCCATATGTAGGTGACAAAACTGTGGACATTGTGCAACAGTATATGCAGTGTGTCAGCTGTACTTGATATGGTAGGCCTCCCGTCAATCCATCAATATCTTTGGTGTGTACTGGTTCAGTGTCTGCATCACAGGCCTAAGTACGCTGTCATTTATCACATTATATGAAGAAGTAGTGTCACTGGTACTCAGGATATCTTGGCAACAAAACCATTAATTCTCCAGAGTTGAGTTGGCCTACTGGTGTATTGCAGTCAACTGTAGTTCAGAGGGTCCTCGGGCCAATACTTGGCAGGGCTGTCTTTTTTCCCTAATGTTACATGACTGTACTGCATAATATATTTAGAAAACAATGCTACCCCAAAACCCAGGTGGCCTAGTGTTGCATTGCTCTGGCGGTAGTGCAGACGGTCCTGGGTTCAATACTTGGCAGAGGTGTCTTTTTTCCCCTAATGTTACATGACTGTACTGCATAATATATTTAGAAAACAACAGCAATCCTGTAGAGTTCAGTTGGTCTAATGGTGCATTGCTCTGACTGTAATGCAGAAGGTCTTGGATGTAATACTTGGTAGGGGTGTCTTTTATTTCCCTAATGTTACATGACTGTACTGCATTACATGTTTAGAAAATGACAGAAATCCTAAAACTGCAGTTGGCCTAGTGGTGCATTGCTCTGGCTAGAATGCAGAGGGTACTGGGTTCAAGACTTAACAGGGGTGGTTATTTTGTTGCTGGGCAGAACAGTGTCTGACTCAGATAGGGTGATTAAAGCAGTTTTAAGTGGGTTTGTGCAGATTTGTGCAATGTGCCATGATGCCAAGTGATGCTTGCCTCTGCTTAGCTTTGCTTAGCACCGCTTAAACCCATGCTATTTCCAAAAAAAGAAAAAAAAGGAGTGATAGGAAAGTGGTGAAATGGGGGCAAGCAGGGGGAAAAACAGTATGAAAGGCAGCTAAGGATGCGCAGGACGGGTGTAGGAAAGGGCCATAGCTCTCCATTTCTTGGGCAGCAACAGCTGTCCATGATGTGGACAATTTGGAATTTGGAACCTCACACCCCAGAGGGAGGGGTGTGGATGACATAAGTTTGTTCATTAATTGATGGGATGATTGATTCATGGCAGTGTACGTGGGTGTGAAATGGAGAAATATGTATGGGAAGAAATTTTTTTTGGGGACAGATATCCTTTCTTTTTTAAGGTGAGAGTGGGATGTTGGGGAACAGTTGTAGGTACATTTGGGAAGGTAAGTTGGGTAGGACAGGTTGCATTTGCAGACAGACAAGACAGACAAGGCAGTGGACAGGGGTGGCATATGACACATGAGGGGGTAAACAACTTGGACGGGGAGGGTGGTTGGGAATCAGAGGTCCAAGTGCCCCCAGATGGAAACAGTGGGACTGAGGTTCCCACCCATGGGCAGTTGCCACTACTCCTTCACAGCCCTGAAGGTGGCTGTGCTGGGGTCTGGGTACTGGGGTCAGCCTGCCCCTTGAGGTGTGCCAGTTGGCCCTCGAGCTGGCACAGCTGGATATCTAAATCCCGATGGATGACCCTGCACACCATCCCTGGAAACTGGTGTAGGGTGACAGTGTCTCCTCCGCACCCTTGCCCGAGGGGGACAGGCCTCATCCCCTGAGGCAGTTCCACATGAGGGTGGTAAAAGACCACCAGAGAAGGCAGCTCCAGGTTGGGTCTCAGATGTGCTGTGACCCGGTGAAGCAGTCAAATGAGGCGGGACAGGCAGATCCACTGGGATCGGCCTACCCAAACATGCTATTTTATTTATTTATTCATTTGCAGTTGGTTAATCAGGATAGTCCATTGGGCCAATGAGAGCCCATTTTCAAAGGAGTCCTGGGGAGAAAAGCTCCATGACAAAACAAAGATTACAGCAGTTTTTGCTGTTGAGGTTTGCCAAAGTGTATTAGTTAGTCATGAACAACGCATTTTAACGTTAGTTATAACAGGATGCATGGGTATTCCAATTAACCCAGAACAATGGAATTTCATAGCATACGGAACACAGGCATAAATGGGATAACAGTCATTATTGTAACAGCATGCCAGTAACAGTTATGACAAAAGGCCAACAATGGTGGTATTTCAACAAGGTATGTTAGTATGCAACCATTGAAATATATGGCCAATAATACAACTCAAGGTCCCACATTATGTTTTGAGAACAACAGATGTGTAAATGAAAACATACCCATAGTATAACAATAATATTTTGTGATGCAAATAAGGGGGGGCATTCCATTAACAACTGTATAGGCTATATTTTACACAACAGTACTGTTCAATACTCTACAGGTCTGCCCTTACTTTCCATCTGCATGTGCCCTAAAGATACTGCAGCATATACAAACCTCTTAGGTTGTTGACATGGAATGGGTATGGGCCAAGCTGTGAGAACTATAGGTATATTAATACAGGGGATTTGTACATGTCAGGGTAACATATATAACTAACAAGATATACCCTGCACTGATGTTGTGTGAGTGTGCTACTGGCATACTTCAAATGGAGTTATATCTGTGTCCAAGGTTAATGGTAACAGTGATCACTAGTTGTGACAGCGTGACACCTGAGAGACATGCATCGGCCACAATGCATGGTGTATATACCTATCCTGCTGTCATTTGTAGGTATGGGGTTGGACTATCGGCACCCATTCAGAGACACACCTGGCATACATCCATACCAACAGCGGGACATTTAATTTGTGAAATTCATTTGGAATACTACTGTACTGCATGACGTTTTATTTAATAGAGTGTTATCAAGTTGCTGAATACTACTGTTTACACACTAGTACATCTGAACACAGTTTATTAGTCTACCCTTCATACAGCTACTACAACCAATTCTTTACATATAAGCCCTGAGGAGAACATATCTGTTAACACTACATGACAGTTTCTACAAATAGTCAAGACTAATTGTCTGTTACTATAAACACATCTTAGTAAAGCTCCTTAAACTCCGTCTTTCTAAGTGAGTGGAGTCCTACTTAGCAGCGTGCTCCAAATAACCTCTCCCAGTCTAATGGAAGAGAAATCCACAATAGGCAAACAGCTATATTTATTTGAATGGAATCTTTGTCCCATCCATTCTGCTGATTTAAGATCTCTATTTGCGACCAGGTACTACTAACTGCAGACTTTTGGGAAGCACCACTAGCTCTCTATCCCACTTCAAAAAGATTTAACCTCTCCCAGTCTAACAGAAAAGCAATCCACAATAGGCAAATGGCTATATTTTTCTGAATGGAATCTTTGTCCCATCCATTCTGTTGCTTTACAATCTCTATTTGTGACCAGGTCCTGCTAATTGCAGCCTTTCCGAAAGCACCACTTACCCTCTATCTCACTTCAAAAAGATTGTGCATGTCTTTCAGTGTAATATATATATATATATATATATATATATATATATATATATATATATATATATATATATATTGTTTTGTATTGGTCCACATGTGTACAACTGTGAGCTTTATATTTGGAGCACGCCGCTAAATGAAACTCACTTATACTGCTTTCTCTCTTCCCCTGCCATTTTCTTTTTCTTTTTTCTATTTCCTATATAAAGTGTTAACCTCCACCTTTTTTCTGTGTAATTACCCCACTTCTGGCTTGTTTGAGAAGGCCATTCATCAATTAAATATACCCAACCCACCTATTTCTGTACTCCTGTCTATACCTCTATTCCCTTCCTCTTAGTGCTATCTCTCACTATTAAACAGCTTGTCCCACAAAAATTATAGATTTGTTAGAGTCACGACCATTAGACTTTTTGCTTTTCTCTATTATTAAGCAACCACCAAGCCATTTCCTGGAGATAGTTTGCTGGAGATAGTTTTTTATTTTCCCTCCTCATCTCTGAATGCAGGCGCACAACCATTTGAGAACTTCCCTGCCCACTGCACTGTGATACGATTCTCCCCTCCCACCTCCCCACCTTTTTCATACCTGCACCCCTGCTAACTTCCTTCCCAAGGTGTTTTATGCTAGTCCCTTCCACTGGCTCCATCTTTAAACTCTGTATTTCTAGGTGAGTGGAGTTCTACTTAGCAGTGTGCTCCAAAGTAAGTGATATGTCTAGGAGACCTAGCTGAATAATTGCATTCTTACCTATAATATTGTATATTGTAAACAGCTATTGTTTTTTTGTTTCCTAACTGTGTCTTAACAGCTATTATACAATGACTGTCCATTAATATTCAAAAACGAGCACGGTGATTGGACAGCCCAACCAGCATACCTGTTGTAAATCCAAGAACATACTAATGGAAAAAAGTCCGGCTGCCTGGACTTTTTCCCATTAATATATCTCCTATTTTGTTTTACTTTTCTTTCTTTTTTTGCCCCAAAAAAGAAAACAGAAGACCCGAAATGAACAATAGAGACAACGTAGGCAAAAATAAGAGGATAATCAGGTACGTTCTGCAAAATTAAAGAAACCTACCTAATTATCCTTTTATTTTGTCTATCCCAGCTCTCCCGAATGTAAAACGTCTCCCAATTTTTTTTTTTATTTTCAATTAAAGAAAAAAAAAAGCAACGGAGGTCTTCCCTTCTCCGTTGCTACCTCTGCACAGCACTGATGTTCTGAGTAAGCATGGGAACACAAGTCCCATATGCATGCACAGTACATAAGAAAAAGCCCCAGACTACCGGAAAACTGTCGGAGGACAGCATGGAGGCATTATACAAAGACATTACCTAAGAAAAGTAAGTATTTTTTTTTCTTAAATAATGGCATTGTATAATCGCAATTACCCATGGCTGGGTGTGGGCAATGTTATATTGACCCACGGTTGGCTTTGTTTGGTCACTCGGGCTTTGTTTTATAAGTGTTAGATAGGAAGCTCACTTAGCTTTGTACTAGCATTTTGTAGCTATCTTACTGTAATTACCTTAAGTAACCACTATCACAAGGGCTGGATACGCTAGTTACAGCAAATGCGATAAGTAACTGTTGTCGCAAGTCATTTTACAGCTTCTTATAATAAGGTACTGCTGTCGCAAGTGGTTTAAAAAGATATAGGTCATTTACAACCATTGTCACAAGTGTTTTAGAGGCTATTTGACAGAGTATGCAATAGAAACTGCTATTGCACATGTTGTAGAGACTATTTTACAGTATATTCACAAGTGTTTTGGAGGTTATCGGATAGAATATGCAACAGCAACTGCTATCACACACGTTGTAGAGTCTATTTTACAGTATATTCTTTAAGCAAGTGTTATCGCAAATGTTTTGCACACCATTGTACATTGTGAGGACAGTGAATATGCATAGTTTTTTTGCCATTGAATAGGTGCAGATTTTCAACACCGCACCACATGCCGCATCAACTATCCTGTGTCTATATCAATCATTTTAGCAGTAGATTTATTTACCTATACTTTTAGTTGTTCAATTAACCCCAGTGGACAATTTGTTTTCTGCATCATTTAAGAAGCTGGTATCATTGTTATATACACCCAATCTTCCTTTTTGGTTTGAAAACTGTAGCATCCTTATAGCTGTGTATTTGAAACCTGCACTTTGTATATTGCAATGGCACTAGTTGTTTCTGTAAATAGTAAAACAATATTTCTGATGATTCTAACAGTGCTACACTTGCTAAACTGTTAATTCTCAGGACATTATATATGTTGTTTATACATGCTTAACAATAGTTAACATATTTTGCCTTGTTTACTCATAATACCACTGGTATATGCCACATATATCATTATTGTGCCTTATTTTTTGTGTTTTAGTAGCCTCTCCCAGTCTAAAACCTGCGGTGGTGGTGCTGCGGTAGTGTTGTCGCCTCACAGTAAGACGCTGTCCGGTTCGATTCTCAGCTAAAGCGTCTTCTGCGTGGAGACATGCGTGAATGGGCGTACCTTTGTTGAAGGTTGTGCATCAGGGCTGGTAACTCGGCATGTAAAAATCAACTACCAATCATTAGCGGACCGGAGTTCCGCTGTGGCGACCCCTAACCGGGAAAAGCCGAAAGACACAACAACAACAACAAGTAGCCTCTCCCAGTCTAACAGAAGAGCAATACACAGTAGGCAAACAGGCAAACAGGTATATTTTTCTGACAGAATCTTTGTCCCATCCACTCTGCTGCTTTACAATCTCTATTTGTGACCAGGTACTGCTAACCGCAGCCTTTTGGGAAGCACCACTGACCCTCTACCTCATTTCAAAAAGATTATATGTGTCTTTCAGTGTAATATATATATTGTTTTGCATAACTGTTGGCTTTATATTTGAAGCATGCCATTAAATGAAACTCACTTATACTTCTTTCTCTCTCTTCCCCTGCCATTTTATTTTTCTTTTTTCTATTTCCTATCTATAGTGTTAACCTCTTTTTTCTGTGGAATTACCCCACTTCTGGCTTGTTTGTGAAGGCCATTCACCAATTAAATATACCCAAGCCACCTATTTTTCTTCTCCTCTCTATATCTCTATTCCCTTCCTCTTAATCCTATCTCTCACTATTAAACAGTTAGCTTGTCCCACAAAAATTATAGATTTGTTAGTCACGACCATTAGACTTTTTTGCTTTTCTCTGGTATTAAGCAACTCATACATGCCCACTAAGTCATTTCCTGGAAATAATTTGCCAGAAATAGTTTTTCTTTTTTTCTCCTCATCTCTGAAGGCAAGCGCAATCCACACCGTTTGCCCTACTCTTCGCTCCAGGCTCACTCCACTCCCCTACCCTACCCCCATTCGCACCCGCCCACTCTTCCACCAGATTTATATTTCCTGTAACTCCACCCCACACTTTCACAAACAATCCCATCCATCCTCAGCACATAAACCCCTCCCCTCACATACACTCCCCCACCCACTAAAATCTCAAATCAGCTCTACCCTCAGCTTTCTTCTTCTACACACCACACATGCCACACTACATACACACCTCTTTTATCCCCTCCATCCTTACTGCATTACTAATATACTTAACCCAAGCTAGCTCCCCACACACCTCCCTGTACATCTCATCTCCTTCATCATCAACCCTAACTTCCACAATAACTACTATACATAGTTATCAGATCTCTCCATCCTTATTCACATGCACCTACTTCTGCTCAACCAAACTTCATATTCCATCCACTTATACCAAATCCAAGCTATATTACTATGCCATCCCCAAATCTATGCATAAATCTTACCTCTCACACAACATAATTCATCTACTATCCACCCTACCACTATGCGCTGATATTCACCCTAACCCTTGACCTAACCCCCATCCTACAGAAATCCAAGATACCAACAGTCAACATATTCACACCAAAACAATATATATACATAGTATATGTAATAAAACCACCCAAATTTCATGCCTGACTATCAGTATATACCCATGATATTGTGGCAGTGACAGAAACCTGGCTAAAACCACGTATCTCTGACAAAGAAGTTCTCCCTCCAGGCTACAATATATTCCACCCTGATATGTTACACAAAAAGGTGGGATCTAGCATTAATTTATAAAGATACCCTAACAATCACTACCTGTACTAAACCAGCACCTACCTATGACAACATGGAATTCTTAATAGCATCTCTTCATATTAACAACAAACAACTTTGTATAATTGTACTTTGCATTCCTTCAGGTTATAATATTCCCACTGTCAAGAACTTTCTACCATGGCTAAACAAAAATATATCACAGGAAACCATTATTTCAAGAGATACTAACATAAACTGGCAAACCCTTACCTCAAATCCCCCTATTAATAGCATAAGCTTGTATAGCTTTACTCAACTCATTACTACTCCCACTCATGGCATATCCAGTCAATCTGAGTCAATATTAGACTGGCTACTAGTCATCCACCCTCAAAATTTCTCCAATTCATGTACCCTAGCAAACTCCCTAGCTGACCACCTCCCAGCCTACACCCATAGAACCCACACCCATACTCCTAAAAATCACCCCTACAAAACAACCAGGAACCTCAGCCACTTTAACCAAGCTACTTTTACCAACATCCTAAAAGCTCAGAATTGGGCTCCTTTAAAAACTCTACCTTTAGATGATGCCATACTTTATTCAATAAAATCTTCCTAGACACTCTCAATAGCCTTGCAGCAATGTGCATCAAAAGTATAAAACTTAACCATGCCCCCTGGCTAACAAAATCAACTAAACACGCCATCCTTGCAAACGACTGTGCATGGAAGGAATGGTGTAAAAATAAAACAATGCAAACTGAACAACATTTCAAGCAACTCCACAATAAAGTCAAACCATTACTAACAAACAATAAGAAAAATGTATTCCCGGTACAACTAAACAACCAGCAAAACAATCCATAAAAGTTTTGGAAGTCTATCTCCTCTTTGCTAAATCCAGGGACCTCACATAACACAGTACCCTGCCCAGAAAAAAACTCCACAACAAATAGCCAATATGTTTAACTCCCACTTTATTATTTCCATCCAGAAATTAGTGAATGACTCCAATAGAAAACTAAAGTCTAAAAACCCAGATGACCCAATACTAGAAAACAATATCATTGTCTCATCATTACCAACAAATCCTTCTCCTGCCTTTAATATTGAAGCAATACCCACATCCTTAGTACTCAGACTGATATCCAAACTAAAGCCATGCTCCCTATCTGCTGATAAACTTCCACCCGAATATCTATACCCTGTCAGTATTTTGTACCATCGCAGAATCTTATGTTCCTAATATATGTATCTATTCTAACCCCATTACACAAAGATGGGAATTCCAATGAACACTCCAACTATTGCCCTATCTCTGTACTCCCCCCTCTATCAAACATACTGGAAAAATGTATACATGTTCAACTTCTCAAACACCTTAGTGACAATCATCTCCTTGCCCCAACCCAGCATGGTTTCTGTCCAGCACACAGTACCATTACTGCACTTGTGTCCTTTACTGACACAGTAAACAAAGCCTTAGATGCTGACTTGGCTGCATCAGTAATTCTGCTAGATTTGTCTAAGGCTTTTGACACTGTGCCTCATGCTTTACTGCTAAAACAGCTAGGAAAATTGGGCTGCTCCTCTACTGCTCTACCATGGTTTCCTCCTACTCAGCTAACAGAGAACAATCAGTTAAATGGCTTAATCACCAGTCAAAATACCAAGCCAGTCATATAGGCATCCCCCAAGGATCCATTCTCAGCCCTCTACTTTTTAATACCTTCATAAATGATCTACATAAGGTTTCACTACAAAGTAAACTCATTCACTATGAGGACGATTCCATCATTATCTCCTCCTCCTCCTCCTCCAACAACTTCTCTGATCTCCTAAAACTCACACCAAACTCATTTATATCCATTGAATTTTAGGGAAATGATTCTCAGCTTCTATTAAACCCCCAAAATATCCAAAATCCTACTTTTCTCTACAAAACCAAAACACATATATTTTAAAATTTACTCACAAAATAAGACAGAAATCGAACTAGTAAACTCTTCAAAACTACTAGGTATAACTATCGACAATAAGCTCACATTTGAGCAATACATCCTTAATGCAATTAAGAAAACCCAATTCAAACTAGGCAAACTTTGTCGCCATAAACTTTATCTTGACACCAACACCAAAGTTAAGCTAGCCAATGCACTACTCATTCCCTCCCTTCTCTGTGGAAGTCCAATTTTACCAACCTACATTCAACCCTTTTTTCTTCCTCAAATATTTTTTTATTTTCAATTAAAATAACATTTACATAATATTTTAAATATCATTTTAAACTATATACAATATTTACAATAGCCTGACTTTCAATTATATATACTGTATGTTACTAAATATAGAATTAACAGATCAGTTATCAGACATACAATATTGATTATTGCAGAGTGTCCAACAAAGATATAACTTTCTTCCAAGGATTATTTACCAATGGCCTGGGATAGATTTGTAGTTCTTTGATTTTTATTTCCATCGATGATTCAACCCTTTTTAATAGGCTTCAAGCATGCTATTATAAAATAGTTAAATTTGCCACTGGTCTGTCTAACTGTACACATCATTGTCAAGCTATATCTCAGCTCAGCTGGTTTTAGTTCCCCCACTACCTACATTGCACTCAACTTACTCTTGCCCATAACTTACTATTTATACCAAATAATTGCCCTGCACTCCTATCTATTCTACAAACATACACATCTACCCACACACTCAGATCCACCAATAAACAGCTCTTAAAGGTATCCAAACCTAATAAGAGAGCTGGTCAGTGTCTGTACTGCCACAGTATTGCCAAGATATGGAATGCCATTCCCTCTCAAATCACTCAACTTGAATCTCTCAAAGCTTTTAAATCAGCACTAAAACAACATTTTCTAAGCAACCCTACTGCACCTGCACCACAAACCCCAAGCCACCATAACCCTTCTTTCCCCTATTTTTGCCTCTTGTTGATTGCGCTTTTATTTATATTTCTATATTTTTCCTGTTTTTATTTTTATTTTTAATTTTTATTTCTTATTTTTCATTTTCAGCCTCTTTTTATCACAATCATTATTATACTTGTGACTACATTAGTGTATTCAATATCATTATTACAAAGAAACACCTTTCCATATGTGGTAAATATATGTATCTCTTCTAACAATCATATGTTACTATTTATGTAATATATATGCATATTTCTGCTTTGTATTATACAGTGTTTTTGAGGAGTTTTTCCCCCTGGGCCTCCACTGAAAATGGGTCACTTGGCCCAGTGGACTTTGCCTGTTAACAAATGTCAATAAATATATAAATAAAATAGTAATGGTCCCTGGATTCAAACCCTGGTCTGTGTGCAAAAATGAGCAACATATTTGTTTGTTATCACACTGAGCTACTGGGCTACTGCTGTGTGCTGGTTTACTGATTTGGCACTAAAGCCCACTTGGTTACAAAGACTGCCCTGGTAATATAAGCAGAGTGTCACAGACGCCTGCAATGACAATTGAACATACATGCATGAGATTCATTCATGACAGAGATAGTAGGGGAAGTTGCATACTCAACCCGTATACATTTGCACATGGTATATTTGCAGTCTCCATGTAGTTATAGTCTCATACTTGCCTGCATCAGTGTACCTACATTCAGGAATGCATATAGCTGAAATGCAAAGTCTAACACAAGACAATCCTTAGGGAAACACACTATAATACATTACGCATTACTGTTCAAGGCTCAGATCTTAGTGCAGAACATATATCAAATTACATTCCATCTTGTTGTACAGCTACACATCTACACTTTAGCATAACAGTTCTTTATCAGACAAACTTTTGTCACTTCATGGTGTCATAGCCATATTTGCTGTGGAGCACCTGTATACTTGGATTTCTTCAACAACAGACTAAAATAAACACAACACTTGGAGAAAAGAACTTTATTTTGGGTTCATGACACAGTGGTTTATTACATTCAAACTTCTGACTGCAGTTGTAATGTATATCCTGTAGATGATGGATGAATGTCATTTATTACCTTCACAGTTGCAGTCACGGTGTACTTTATTAGAAGATCCTTAATATTAATACACTATATACTGATGTCATTCCTACACAGTATTACACAGTATTACCTTTTTTGCATCAATAGTAGCATGTTTGATGCCTTTATCTGCATTGCACAGTATTTGGCATTACTCACTTATATCAGTGTGGGTCTAAGAACACATTTATTGCACAATGTAATCTTTCTTATTTATTGTACTATATATTGCAAGATAGATCTGTACTCACCACACTATTGGTGCATCCTTGCTAGGCACCCTGTGTGGGCCTCTAAGTTGCAAGCCATCCACTCTGCAGCTGTGGGGGGAAAACACACCATTATGCATACCTGTCTATCAGATATTCATACTACAATTTGATAAATCACCAGTTGCTATACTTACAAACGTCTGAGGCATTCTGGTCCTGAGCATCTTGGATCCATTCGGCCAAGAGCTCCCCCTTCCATCACTTCAGGTCATCATAATGATGATGCACCTGCTCACCAGTGCAGGGGATTCCAGTGGCATTAGTGAGGTCTGCCAGATGGTCCCAGGCCTCAGACTTGTATTCAGAGCCCTGGTATTAGCTCTGCAGCAATCTGGTGTCATGGTCTTTCACTAGGAGTCCAACCATGACCCTGGATCCCAACATGCCCAAGCTCTGCACCCAAAAGCGCACTCCCTCTCCGACTCCAGCCATAGCTCATGCAGTGATAAAACTCCAACAGGTTCTGGCTGTATTCCTGCCTGTGCAGCTTAAATAAGGCTATTTTCCCACACTTTGCCACCATTGGACCATTTTTTTAAAAATGCTAAGCTCCGCTTAGCAGTGCACAGACCCACTAAGTTTAGTTGAACAGTGCTTAAAGTGGCAACTGCTTAGCAATGCTTAGCAGTGTGCAAACCCACTGAGCTGAGTACTGCTTAGACTGGGGCTACTTAAGCATTGCTTGGCTTGGCTTAGCAGTGCTCAGCAAAGCTTAGCTATACAAACTACATATTTTACAAATTAAAAAAAAAATATTGAAAGTCATTCTTCATAAGGGCTGCTTTTATTATTATTTATGCCTTTTACTTTATATCGCCTAACATTATGCATTTTAGTTACATTATCTTGGAGTGTGACTGTCATGTATTGGGCACTTGTGTATAACTGGAGCTTTTCTCCATGGGACTCCACTGAAAATGGGTTTGTGGATCAGCTGCACTAACCCACTTAACAAATGTCATTAAATACATCAATAAAAGAAAATAATAATGTATGGCATATTGCTATCACATATAAAAGCTGAATGGACTGCCCCTGTATTCAAACTCTGCCCCTACTGCGTACAAAGCCGGAACTCTAACAATTCAGCTAATGTGGATGTGAAGTCTTCAGCTATACATTTCTGTATAGCTTTTCGTTATGTTTAAGCATTGCTGAGCAATGCACTGAGCTGTGCAAACCAGCTCAGCTATGCTTAAACTTGACCTTTTCGGAAAAATTAAAAACATCCGGTTTCTATTTTTAGATGTCTGGCACATGCTTATCACTAAGCGCAGTGCCATACCATGCAAGCACACACAAAAAAATTGCACAGGGATAAAATGACATGTCCACATTTAATTGCACTGCCATACAGCACTCAGACATTACAGTGGATGTGTTATGGACACTGTAACACACCCCCTACATATTTATTTTACATACTGGTCGGGACACAGCTACAACTTCATATTTTAGTGTTGTACATCACTTTGACAATGCAGGGGATGTGTTATGGACACTGTAGCACACCCCCTGTATAGCATAAATAAATAAAATTATAAATAAGTGTCCAACGACACTTTCTTTAATGTTTTAGTGCCATATGGCACTTTCACAGTGCAGGGGGTGTGTTACACCCCCTAGTACTGATTCAGTAACCATGTACACAGCACCCTCTCAGTAGTGTGCCTTCATTAATATGTAAGGCACGCTGCTGAGGGAGAGATGATACCATGGACACTGTTCACTCGGTGTAGGAATCACACTATTCCTACATGGAGATTATTAAATCCAGGGGGTGGCCTTTCGGACATCAACATTGATGTAAGTATCTGCAAACAAAGCATTTTACTGATCTTATGAAACATAAGAAAGTTAAGCATAAAGCAGAACAGGATATACTTAATGGAAAGAAAAGTTACTACCAAGAGCAGCAGCAGGCCAATTTCCATAATGCTATGAAGTCCTGGTGCTATACTGACAAACTAATATCCAAGAAATAAACCTTCACTGTAACCTGAACTAAAAAGTGAGGAAGCTAGAAATAATTTTAATTCCTACTTTTGTGACTTTAACCAAATTTCAACAAATGAAACCCTTTCCATCTGCCAGATCTCTGCACATAGAGAAAGCTCAGTCTTTTCCTTCCTCATTGTCATATCTCATCAAGGGTTTAAACTTTTTCTTAAATTTAAATTTGATTCAGTCAGGCAAATATTTTCTGCAGTTCCTAAAGCATGAGGTAGTGTGTACATAGTAGCGACACTGATCAGGTAAGGAAGGTCTTGCTCCATTTACTTGGTATAGGGTGCTTATTGTACACCTGCATTAAAGTGGCCCATTACTGACTTTAAGCAGCTATGAATTTATTGCTGCAATGTTCTATTTATTTATTTAACATTTGTTGACCAGAAAAGTCCAACTAGAACAAAGCCTATTTTCAGCAGAGGCCTGGGGAAAATGTTCCAGATGCATCTTTGGAATTGTGGGAGGAAACTAGAGTACCAGGAGGAAACCCACGTGAACACAGGGAGAACATGCAGACTCCACAAAGAAGGCACCCCAGCCAAGAATTGAACTGGAGAACCTCTTGCTGTGAGGCGACAATGTTAAACACTGCACCATTGCATTGTCCTTGATACTATTTATCAAGCACACTAGAAAAATGTGTGCACTCACAACTCTTGTATCACCCAAACAGTTGTAAGCTCATTCCTGACACACAGCATGGCTTTATCTCAGCACATGGACAGACACAGCCTTAATGGATGCCACTGATCTAATATGTGCCTAAGTAGGCAATAATGCCTGTCAGGGTGGGCATTACATACAAATAATGGACCATCCAGGTATGTTATTATGCCCAACACATCTAGCAGAGGACCTCACAAGATCTTGAAAGTCCATTATTTTCCTGTAATACCCACCCTAAAAGGGATCATTGCACTCACAAATGAGTTGTCTGTTAAACTGAGCTACATTGCTTTATTATCAGTATTTTTTTTTTATGTAAAATATTTTCTCCACATAATATTTGAAAGTTGATGTCAGATATGTAATTGTTGTTGGAGGAAGAATTTTATATCCCAGATATGACCATTATATTTAAAAAATGAACAGCTAATTACTTATGTGTACTCAAAACACACAAACACACACTCTTACACATACCCCCCACACAAAAAAAAAACTGCCAGAACACTTTTTAACAAATCAGTACTAAAGATGTTTTAGAAGTATTTCACTCTGTGCAAGCAGATTCCTTCTATAATGCTACCGTTAGGTTGCAAATTTTCATCATATCCTATAGAAACTGTATTCTAGTAAGTGATTTCTTACTTAACCAAATTAATGTTAGTCAGTGAGAAAATTATGGAGACAGTAAAGAGTCTTTAGTTGGCATATGGATTTTGTATTGTGAGTAAGCATTCTTACTTTTTGCCATACTGTTTTGGTATACTAATTCACTCCCTTAGAACATTCAGTGACCACTGGGGTGGATTGTGTTTCTCTAAGTCCATTTTCTAAACTGCAATACAGTTATTTGGTCACTCCTTTTAGACTTTCAAAAGGTTTTAATGCAGTTGATCATAGCATATTCCTAAGTATTCTGCCTGGCTATTGTCTATCATCAGTGCCAAGTTTATTTATTTATTTATTTATTTTAGTTAGTTAGAAAATAAATAACGGTCAATAATGTTGAATAAAGCAATTACATCCTATGTACATTGATGAAGGAGGTCTCTCCAGGCTCATTGTGAAAACCTCTCTTATTCATGATTGTTAGCAATGATATTGCAAGTCATTACAGAACTGCCAAATTACTGCAATGTGCATGTCATACAAAAATTCTTCTTGCTCTGTCACTTTTTCTCTAGTTGCTAATGAAATACATAGCTTTTGTTCTTTGCAGTCATGGCTATTTCCTGCAGGACTGCACCTTAATGTTACAAAGATAAATGCTATGCTGTTTGCTAACAAACAAGTTGTAGACAATTCATTTTCTAGTACCTCTTCAGCTTACACCCTTAGTATTTCCTCTTTTCATGTATCAATTTTATCTTAAATTAATGGACTCATAACCATGTTGTTGAATTTCTTTTACTTTCGATCAATTAATGGACTGGAATCCTTTTCTTATGGTTGGATGTACTTAATGCTTTTTGATATGCATAGTTTATATGGCTCTACACATACTTAATGTTTTGTGATTTTTTCTGTGTTGTTTGAAAGTTTGTTATAAATAGTTTGTTTTGCACTTTATAATGAAAAAATTCTGTTTTTCATGTTTTATGTGTTATTTATTAAATTGTGTTTTCTTCAGTGAAATGTGTTTTAGTAAAAAAAGAAATTTAGCTATCACACTTAACTGGATCGCAAGGACTTATTATAGGTTCATAGGTAGGTACTAGGCTATCGGCCCAAGGGCCTACGTAAGCCAAGCCAACAAGGTTCCCTGGCTTACACCACCCAAGAAAGTTATTTTCCTGTGCCACTGTCAAGCAGAGACACAGAAGTGATCCCTGGGTGTATTTCCTATTTCCCATCCACTCATCAAGATTTTTCTTGAAGAGTGCTAATGAAGAACTTTGCTTGACATAGATGGGTAGCCTGTTCCAGAGTATGGGAAGTCTCTGGGACAGGAATCTATACCTGCAGCATGTCCTGTTTATTGTGGTGACAAGGTTTAGGTCCCTAGAGCGTGTAGCTCAGAGGGATTGGGATTTCTTTAGGTATAGCATGTCCAACAGCTCTGGGTTTGACATAGCTTTATATTTTAGGCAGAGATCACCTTGGAGTAGGTGATATGCTACGGAGTAAAGCTGGAATTTTTTGAGACGGTCAGTGTAGGCATTTGTTTGAGGCCAGTAATCCTCTTTGTGAGGTACTTCTGTGGCCTTTCCAGCTGCTGCAGATGTCTTGTGAGGTACATTCCAAAAGGGGTGCTTTACTCTATAATGGGTCTAATGAGTGTCGAGTAGAGAGGAACAATGACCTCTTTTTTCCTGGATGATTACCCTTTTATGATGAGGTGTGCCACATAGAAGGACTTCCTGACTTCTGTGGCAATGTGACTATCAAAGAAGAGACTACTGTCCACCTGGGTCCCAAGGTCTCTTATAACACATTCGGTGTTAAGTAGATTGCTGCCTATGTGGTAGTTCATGGGTACAGAGTTTTTACCAAAGGGGATGCCACTGCACTTTTTGGTATTGAGCTTGAGGCCATGGCTCTTGCACCAGGCATCTGTCTCAGCGAGCCCCTTCTGTAGGATGTCCATATCATTTGGGGACTTGACTATGGCTCCTAGTTTGCAGTCATTTGTGAACTTCATTAGCCAGAGGCCTTCTGTGTTAGCCTGTACTTCAGAGAAGTAGATACCAAACAGGAGAGTTCCCAGGATGGAACCCTGTGATACTCTACTTGTCACTGCTTTGAGGTCAGATTTGGAGTCTGCAACTTTTACAGCGTGGGTTCTGTCAGTGAGCCAGTTGGTAACCCATCTTGTGACGTAGGGATTTATACCTAGTTTAGTGAATTTAGCTATAATTCCAGAATGGGGGATGGTGTTGAAAGCCTTGGCGAGGTCAAGATAGGCTGTATGAACCACCTTAATCTCATCTACGGCTTTGGTGACTGCCTCAAATAAGTCAATCAGGTTCAGGAGGCATGATCTGCCTTTCACAAACCCGAACTGGGTGGGATCCAGAGTTTGGAGGTTACCAATGTCTTTGTTAATGAGTTCCATGATGATACGTTCCATGGCCTTGCAGACCAGGCTCATCAGGTTAATAGGTCGATAGATCCTGGGATCAGTGAATATCAATGAGTTTATTGATTATCAATGAGTCTAACCTCCATGAAAATTATGTCTTGACAAAAAGCAACAAAATAGGATATCGTCTCAGGGCCAGAAAATTTCTCCTCCATAAGGCAAGACAAACCACTGCAGTAATGTACTTCCTGCCTTTTCTCATTTACTTGATACACATGTTCACCAAACTACACTCATCACTAATACACAAGCTTGATTTGGGATGGAGCAGAATTTGGGATGGAGCAGAATGTCCAGATTTGCTACAGGTAATCACCGAAGGATTCATCACTGCTATTCATGAAGGAGGTTAAAATGGCTTGAATCTAAGCATTGCCTGTCTCTGACATTGCTGAATTTTGCCCATCGACTAATCTATACAATCAGTTCCAGAAATGGTCAACACACTAACTTGGCATAAGCTAAGTAGATTATCTGGCCCAGTATTGGTTGTCTCATACATATCTCCAAAATTGCAAATTGGAATGTAATTCAAACTATATTGACACATTTTGGAATAATGATTCCATTTTGTCTTTGATCTACCTGAAAGAGCCATGCATTTAAGCATTAATTAAAGCTAGCAATTGCCTTGTTGTTGGTATCCTGAGTAACTGGCTGCATAGCCTAGGTAACAATATTTACACACGAATGCATGCATTATTAATGATTAAATAAAGCATGCAGAGGGTTTAAAGTTCATTATAAATACAGAATTGTAATTATAATGCACAGCTCACAGCAGTGTAAGATGTTACCACAGTGTAATGGATGATATGTCATTGCATATTTGTAAATAATTTGGAGGAATAATTATCTGCATTACTCTTTTGTTCGATGACAACATGAAACAGACTAAACCTGTAATTTGGGAATAGAACCACCAGTATAGTGGAGCCCAACTAGTGTACCATGGTGTTAACCCATATCTCTATAGTATTTGCATTTATATTCTTTGAGCAGATGGTCACTGAGCATTTTTTTTTCTTTTGAAGATCAGTAGTTGGGCTATATTCCCAATGTTCTCCGGGAGATTGTCCCAAACTGATGGAACTATTTTGGAGGAAGCTCTTTCACACACCAAGTATGAATGGGAGGCTTGCAAACTGGATATCATCATTATTTTTAAAATTAGCCTTTAAAATGCAACCTTATGCAAACTAAATCATCTTCTGCACTATCCTTAAGGCTAGGTCTCCATTTCTCATAAAGTTTTTTTTGTAAATCCATCTAATAGTGTACTTATTATTTGCTTTAAACTTTTTACAGTGTTTCCTAGTTCTGGGATCTAACCTACTTTGGAGATTTTCTGAGATTTGGGTATGTCCTCTTAACCTTAATTTTGTCTTGCATGTTGATCTCTCTAGTCTTGACAAATGCACATTCCAGAAAGGAAATAATTATGTTACAAAACTCATTTTTTGGGGGTTTTGCATTGCACTCCCTCTTTTGTCTTATTTCTGTTACGATTATATCATAAGTGCAGCCATAGCTCCTGCTACAATACACAAGTTTTGAATCAGACAGTCAAACATGATGTTTCAAAAAATGTTATTCTCAATGAATTCTGTGAAGAAATAAGAAGGTAAAATGGTTGATTTTGTGTTTATAAAACAAGACTGTGTCTTTTGTCTATGTATTGTGAACTTGGGAGCTGATTACACTAACCATCAAGTGCTCCCCTTGCATAAAATGCTAATTTATTTTTTATTCATTCATTGCATTTGTTTACTGGGATTATCTGGCTGGGCCTTGCAAGACCCCTTTTTAGCAGAGGTCTGGAAACAAAAGCTCCATAAACATAAAACATCTATAAGCACATCATAGTTAAAGTAACATGATAATTAGGCAAAAGGGGTGTCAGGTAAAATATTTCATATCTGCATACAGACTCACAAAAGCAAACACATCTTACATAACAAATGTGTTACGAGTTAAATATACTATAATACAAGTCAGTCAGTAAATATCAAAAGCAGTTAAATATTCAAGTGTTCCAAGGTAGTAGCAAAGTCGTAAGTTCCAATGTAGCAGTGGTTTGATTATTAGAAAGGTAGATGGGTAGAGGCATTTGAGGAGGAAAAGAATTTGAAAGTTAGATAAGAAAGGGGAACACATAATTACAGTAAACTAGTCAAGAGGGATGGTTCATAGGTTCATAGGTGTGCACTAGGCTAATGGCCCTGGGGTCTTTACAAGCCTAGCCATAGGATTATCCTGGCATCATGCCACCCGAACTTAGTTTCCAGTGCCTCTGTCGAGTAGAGCCACTGGAGTTATCTCTGGAGTGAATTTTTTTATTTCCCATCCAGTCATCAAGATTTCTCTTGAAGAGGGTCAGCGAGGTGCTCTGCTTGACATGTATGGAAAGTCTATTCCATAGCATGGGCAGTCTCTGGGTTATTAACCTGTCCCTACAGTACGTTCTGTTGATTGTAGTAATGAGGTTGAGGTCTCTGGAGCATGTGGTGTGGAGAGACTGGGATTTCTTTAGATGGAGCATTTCTAACAGAGCTGGGTCAAACATGGCTTTGTAAATCAAGCAGAGATCACCTCTAAGTAGGCAATATGAGACAGAGAATAGTTGAAGTTTTTTGAGTCTTTCCATATAGGACAAGTGTTTAAGGCCCAGGATCCTCTTTGTGAAGTACTTTTGTGGCCTCTTCAGTTGTTGCAGGTGGGTAGTGAGGTACATGCCAAATGGGGCATTGTACTCGATGAATGGCCTAATGAGGGAAGAGTAGAGGGAGAGAATGACCTCTTTCTTCCTGGATGCAAAACCCTTAGTAATGAGATGTGCTACACACAAGGACTTTCTAACCACAGTGGCAATGTGATGATCAAAAGAGAGGTTGCTGTCAACCTGTGTTCCCAGATCTCTTATAACGCCTTCTGCGTTCAGTGGACTACCATCAATGTGGTAATTCATGGGAACTGCATTTTTCCCAAAGGGGATAATGACACATTTTTTGGCGTTTTGCTTAAGGCTATGGTTCTGACACCAGTCGTTGGTCTCAGTGAGGCCATTCTGTAGGATGTCAACATCACTTGGGGAGTTAATAATAGCTCCCAACTTGCAATCGACTGTGAACTTTGTCAGCCAGAGTCCCTTCGTGTTGGCCTGGACTTCAGAGAAGTAGATACCAAACAGGAGAAGACCCAGGACCAAATTCTGTGGAACTCCACTCGTGACTAGTCGGCAGTCTGACTTGGAGTCAGCTACTTTCACACTGTGGGTTCTATCTGTGAACCAGTTTGCAACCCACCTAGTGATATAGGGGTTGATGCCTAGCTTAGTGAGTTGTTCTATAATTCTTGAGTGGGGAATGGTATCAAAGACCTTGGCCAGATCAAGGTAGGCTGTATGAACCATCTTGCCTTCATCCACAGCTCTGGTGACTGACTCAAAGAGGTCTACCAAGCTAAGCAGGCATGATCTACTCTTGACAAAGCCAAACTGTGTAAGATCCAGAGTTTGGAGATTCTATATCCTTATTAAGTCCATGATGATGCATTCCATAGCTTTGCATATCAAACTCGTCAGGCTAATGGGGAAATAGTTCCCATGGTCTGTAGTCACTCCTCCTTTTTAGAGAGGGATGACTGTAGCAGTGCACCATTCATTAGGGACAAAGCCTGAGGTGAGGCTGTGATTGAACAGGGCACACAGGTGAGGTGCCACTTCACTCTGTAGTTCATGTAGAACACAGCCATGGATATTGTCAGGTCCCATAGAAGCTGTATTCTTGGCCTTGAATAGTGCTATTTTAACCTGTGCAGCAGTAATAATGGGTGCCTGGCAATCTAGTGGTATTGTGATTGGTCCTTTGGGGGGAGAGGGGAGTAAAGTTGGCACTGAATCTGTCGGCCAGTATATTGGCAATATCTGTTGGTTCAGAATAGGAGGTACCAATTTGTAGTAGCTCAGAACAAATCTGGATATTGCCATGGAGATTCTTTACATAACTACAGAAGGCCTTGTGGTTGTCTTTACTGTCTGCTGCAATTCTGTTTTCATAGCTAGCTTTAGAGGATTTGATGAGGGATCTCAACTTTTTGTTGAGGCTGATAAGGGAGTTTTTCCAGTCTTGGGACTTCACCTTATTCCGCATCAGTTTCCTCCTTCTGTTGTAGAGTTGGTTTATGGCAGGGGACCACCAGATTGGCTTCCTTTTTTTGGAGGAGAGCATCTTGGTTCTGTTGGGTATGGCGAGATCCATGCATTTGTGTACATGTTCGTACAGTGCATTGGTGTATGATTCAGTAGTCATGCAACTATTCTCCATTTGCATGGGTGCCGTGAAGTTAGCCACCTCTGTTTTTAGGAGTCCAAAGTTAGCGTTGGAGAAGTTTGTCATGGTAGTTACCTTTGTGGGGGTTGGGAAGGATGTGGATTTCCAATGTGATTAGTTTGTGGTCGAAATTAACCAGTGAGGAGCTGACAATTGGTGTAGAGCCAAGGTCGCCCATGTTAGTAATGTCCAGGTCAAGGGTATTGCTACCTCTAGTGGGGGTAAGAACGAGCTGGTCCAGGGCATTGGAATTAATGAACTCCAGGAAACGTTGGGCAAGTATATTGGTACATGAGTAGCTTTCCCAGTTAATGAAGGGGTAATTGAAGTTGCCTAGTATGAAAGTGTTAGTTTGGACCCTAATATTCTCCAGGGTGCTCAGGAACATAGAGTGTGAGTCTTGGGACATGGTTGGGGACCTATAGCAGGCTACGACCTGAATTGCTGTCTTACCCAGTGTTAGCTGCACCTGAAGTATCTCTGATGCATTATGTTGGGCTACCAGTCTGGAGGTGTGTGCATCCTTTATGAATATGGAAACACCACCACCTTTGGAGCCTCGGTCCAAGTTCTGGGGCCGAAAGGTATGGAAGGAGTTATAGCCTAGTAGTGTAGGGGTGCTTTCTGCTGCCTTGAACCAGGTCTCTGTTACAGCACAAATATCGATGTTCTCCATTTTAAGGAGTGCTTCGCGTGAGTGCATTTTGAGATTTAGACTTCTAGCGTTGAGCAGCATGACCCTCGGATTGCATTTGTTTGTAGCTGTTATGGTGGTAATTTGGTCTTTGGAACACCGCCCAAAAAAGGCACTATAGGAGTGTCAAGAGCCCTGGCCAGTATCTGGAAGACCAGGGGTGACAGATGCAGGCCATCTCTGGCAAAGCATTGAGGTCTGTCAATCATGTCATCCCAGGCAGACAGATACTGAATCCTCTTAGAGTGACACCAGAAATTTAGCCAATTGTTGAAATCAATCATTTTCTGCTTGTACTGCGGTATCATTCTGGGTGATGATAGGATACTGCTCAGGGTTAGAATCATACCCGCCTGGGCTACATAATCTGAGATTTCCTCCATGTCTCTTTTCATCTAGTCCAGAGAGGTATGTCTCAGGTCATTCACACCCACATGTACAATGACCGAGTCATATTTGTACCTGTTGTTGAGAGACCTGAGTTTGTGCATTATGTGGTGGATCCTGGCACCTGACAGGCAGCTGACTGTTACTTTCTCCTTATTCAACCTAGTGAGTGGGACATCAGTGTGCCTTACTATTGAGTCACCTATGACTAGTGTGTTGGGCATGCTGTTTTGCTTTAGGGGCTTTGGTTGAGTGGCACACTGTTTAGGAGAGTTATGTGTCTCGTAATTAGTGTTGTGTTGTGGTGGTCAAGTGCATTTCTGCATTGGAGGTCTCTGTTGTTTGGGTAGATTTTTATTGAGAGCCTCCACGAAAGTGGGTGTGTGGTTTGTGTTTTTATGTGAAGGCAGTGCTGGTGTATGTTTTGGAGGGTGATGTGTTCCATGTGGTGTGATACAAGTGTTGACCTTCTCCTCTTGACCAGCTATTCCAGTCTTGGCTGGAGAGTGTGTGGCTTCCAATTTGGATATATAAGTGCATCTCTCACTACGAAGTAGAGATGAATAAATAAGTAGAAAGTGTAGCTAGGATAGGATGGTACTTAGTTTGGATATAACATTGACACCATCTAGCATTTAGATGAGCATGGCAGTTTCTCTTAAAGCTAAACTTACTATTTCCCTAATTGGTTTGGGTAGAGTATTCATAGAATGCTGATATAGCTACAGTAAAGAGCATCTCCTGATGAGTTGTGGGATATAGTTTGCCAAGGTAGTAATTTATCTTTAGAGCAGAGACGTCTATTAGGGTTATAGCACACGCAGGAGGATCTACAGGGAAACACATTCATCTGGGTGGTGAAGCATGGAGTGAGCATTTGTAGCTGAAGGAATTTAAGATAGTACAGTAATTCTATCTAGTATATTTTAGAGAGTGCAAGGCAGTGATGGGATCTGTTAAGTAAACTAGCAGTGAATTTGAAAAGTTTATTGTAGCATTCGTCTAGCTTTCCTAGGAGGTTGCTGTATAAGTTATTGTGGATAGGGGCAGTGAATGAGAATATTGGCAGGTGATAAGCACGTCCTGTAGATTTATGGCATAGAAGTGTAAGAAATGGCTTGGCTATCTACAGAGTTCCAAGACTTTGATAAGTTTTCATGACATTATGTATGTGAATATCTAACTTAAGCTTATCATCAAGTGTTACACAAAGAAACATGGTGTTGGAAACCTGATCAAGTTTAATGATTTCAGTCTTAGCAAAGGAAATATTAAAATTGTTTGAGTTTTGGGAAATTTTTAGAGAGGAAGAACATCTGTGTTTTTCAGCATTAAGTGTAAGGTGAGAATTAACTATCCTCTGTTTTACTGTTGAGCAGGATATTAATTTGTAGCTGTCCTATGGAGAGAGGCAGAGCAAATGATTGCACCTTTATCTGCAGATTGAATCATAGTGGATGATGATGGGACAGCTTATTTATGTTTATCTTATATAGCAAGGGTCTAAGAATGGACCCTTGAGGGACACCTATTCAGATTAGAAGGACACAGAAACTTTTAGTTATGTACTCACCATAACTTCAGATGTTTGGGATCCATCTCGCCTACATTCTGAACTGATGGGTTCGGAGCCGATCCCTCGGCTCCGATTCGGCACGCTTATGCTATAGAGCGAGGCCTCTAATTGGCTGAGCTATCTTTATCCCAGGATGCACCACCACTAATCCCCCAGATCTTGTTTGTCCGCATTCATGCACACATGCACAACTTGGTTATATAACATTGTTAGATGTTTCAAGATGAAACAACAGGATTCGGACCTTCTGATATCCTCTGATCTCCAAGGAAGGGGGAAGGAGGGTGGGTTATTAGGAATGTAGGCGAGATGGATCCCAAACATCTGAAGTTATGGTGAGTACATAACTAAAATATGTTATGTGATCCTATCTCGCCTACATTCTGAACTGATGGGACAGCGTCCCTAGCACCTAAATCCCGGGTGGCTCATAGGAAAACACTCCTGAGCACTGTGGAACCAAATGAAGCTCGTCCTCTAGATGCCACATCTAATTTGTAGTGGGAAATGAAGGTGTGCGGGGAAGACCATGTAGCCGCAGCACAAATGTCACTAATAGCAAGCTTAGAATGAAATGCTACCGAAGTAGCCATAGCCCTTGTAGAATGAGCCTTGACAGAGGTGGTAAGCTCTTTGTTAGAATAAATATAAGCTTGAGTAATACAGTCCCTGATCCATTTGGCAATAGTGACCTTTGTGACAGCGTTGCCCAATTTGTTATCTGCAAAGGATACAAACAACTGATCTGTTTTCCTTGTTTGTTTGGTCCTGTCTAAATAAAAACGTAACTGTCTGTGGACATCTAGTGTGTGGAATATGAACTCCGCTTTGTTAGAGTATTTTGGGAAAAAAACTGGAAGCTCTAACGATTGTTGTAAGCATAAAGTAGAACAAACTTTAGGAACAAAGGAAGGATTTGGTCTGAGGGATACTCTGTCTTTATGAAAAACCAAGTACGGGGGTTTCACTGACAAAGCTTGAAGCTCTGAAACTCTTCTGGCAGAAGTAATCGCCACCAGAAAGGCTGTCTTCCAAGATAGAAACTTTAGATCACAGGTAGCTGCCGGTTCAAAGGGGAAAGAAGTCAAGGAGCATAACACTATATCGAGATCCCATGGAGGTGCAGGATGAGAAATCGGAGGTCTTAATAGAGCAGCACCTTTCAAGAAGGTCTTACACAATCTGTTGCTCATTAAAGGTGGGTCTATGGATTCGTGAAAATTAGAAATTGCTGCCAATTGTACTTTGATGGTAGAAACTGAAGAGCCTTGATTGAAAAGAGAGGTCAGAAATTTTAGTACTTCTTCCACGGGAATAGAAATGGGGTTCAGGCCCCGGAGTTGAGCCCAAATAGCAAACCTTTTCCATTTGCTAGAATACAGTTTCTTTGTAGCAGACTTATGGGCCGAAGATAATATGTGCACAACATCTGGATCCAATGTATGACTCCTGACTATCGTCGGAAGAGGAGGAGCCAGGCCGTCAATTTTAAAGTGTGTAGGGACTGGTGGAATAGTCCCGACTGATGAACCAGTAGGTCTGGGACCTGGTCCAGGAACCATGGACCTTCCAGAGCATGTTTTCAAAGATAGGGGAACCACACTTGACGAGGCCAGTAAGGAGCAATTAAGATCATTTTGCTCCCCAAGAGAGATGCCTTTTGAATCACCCTGGGGAGGAGAGGAACTGGAGGGAAGGCATAAAGCAAGCCGGTGGACCAAGGATGGACTAATGCATCCATGGGGCTCTTCCCCGGAGCCGGGGTTAGGGAGAAGAATTCTTTGCACTTCGCATTCAGAGGAGTCGCGAAGAGGTCGCAACACGGAACTCCCCATTCACTGAAAATCTGACTCACAACTGTCATATTCAGAGACCATTTGTGAGGAGAGAGGATGGTTCTGCTCAACCTGTCGGCTATGACATTGGACTTGCCCGGTATGTGAGTAGCCACTAGGAAGCGTTTGGTCGAGACTGCCCATTCCCAAACTCTCATGGCTTCTCTGCAAAGAGGATAGGATCTGGTCCCTCCCTGTTTGTTCAGGTACCAGACAACTGACATGTTGTCTGAGTGAACAGCAATTACGCCCTGAGGGAGATAATCGTGAAGGGCTTGAAGGGACAGGAGTTCTGCCCTCATTTCTAGGATGTTGATATGAAGAAGAGTCTCTTCCGGGTGCCATTTGCCTTGGACTGGCCTGCCCAGGGAATGCCCCCCCACCCCATCTGGGAGGCGTCCGTGGTCAAAGTGGCTGCCGGAGGAGGAAGAACAAAGGGTCATCCCTGATCCAAATTGGAGGGCACTAGCCACCAGCGAAGGTCCCGTTTGCAAGATTCCGTGATCCATATGAGGTGACTGAGAGGGAGTTCCTGAAAGGACCACTGAGCTGAAAGAAGCCACTGGAGGATTCTCATGTGCAACCTTGCCAAGGGGACTAGAAGAACCGTGGCAGACATGGATCCCAATAGCTGCAGGACCATTCTGGCTGGGGCTTTGGACCTGGGAAGTAGGGCTCGAACTTGATTTTGTATGGTTTGAATTCTGTCTGTAGGTAGATAGACCCGCATTTGGTTTGAGTCTATCTCTACCCCTATGAATCTTATTCGTTGAGATGGCCGCAACACAGACTTTGGCCAATTGAAGGTGATTCCAAGGGAATTGCCCAGTGATATAGTGGCTTGTAGGCTCCGCAGAAGTAGATGCTTGGAGGTGTTAGTTAGGAGCCAGTCGTCTAGATACGGAAACACCTGGAATCCTAGACTTCTCAGGTGAGCAGTCACTACTGCCAAGCACTTGGTGAACACCCTGGGGGCTGTGGTGAGACCAAAGGGCAGCACACAGAACTGAAAATGACTGCCTCCTAGGCTGAAGCGCAGATGTCTCCTGGATGCTTGATGTACCATGATATGATAATACGCGTCCTTGAGATCTATGGAGCACATCCAAACACCTTTCTCCAGCAATGGGAGAATGGTTTGTAGAGTGACCATTCGGAACTTGGACTTTCTGACTGAACAGTTTAGGGTGCTGAGGTCCAAAATGGGTCTCAAGTCCCCGGTCTTTTTTGGCACCAAAAAGAATCTTGAGTAAGTCCCTAATCTGATCTGGTCTGTGGGGACCGGTTGGATGACTCCTTTTTGCAGCAGCTTTGAAACTTCTGAGGCTGCGGTATCCCGTTGACTGGGTGGCGGGTCCGGGATTTTTTTGGACTGAGGGGGGGGTGAGAGAATGGAATGGAGTAACCTCCGGCGATAATCCGAAGCACCCATCAGTCCTGAGTGATCCCTTCCCAGGCCTTCAGGTGCTTCGAGAAACGACCCCCGACTGGCTCCGGAGCAGCACAGCCGGGCAATCCCTCAGGGACTATGAAAAGCTGAAGAGCCACGAAAGGACTCGCGGTCTCCAGTGTTGTGAGGGCCTCTGCTGCCTCTGGGACGGCGTCTTCCGGATGAATTTCCCCCTCCTCTGCCTCTCGAAGGGGAACCTTCCTGCTGAAAGGGGTAAGGCTTCTGAGATCTACGGAACCACATTTTCCCTCCTATTTTAGCCTTGGGATAAGGCTGAAAGGGAGTGGAAAATCGTGCCCCTACGGCAGTCAGAGTCTTACCCTCCTGTTCACAGCGGGTTAGTGTGTCTTTTACCTTGGGTCCAAACAGGGAGGACCCATCAAAGGGGGCATCGGCAAATGAAGACTTAAAGGCCTCCGCGAAATGACACAGGCGGAGCCAGGCTTGTCTCCGTAGAGCAATGCCTGTACCCGCCGCTCTACTCGCCCCTTCGGCCGCATACGAAATGAGCCTCATGGACGAGTTCGAAATGGACGACATTGTAGCCAGCTGAGAGCCAACCGTCTGGGCCAGCTCCTCAGGCAGGTTACCCAAGAGGGTATCGGATAGCTCCTTAATCAGATCCCTCTGAAATCTGGTAAAGTGCGTCAGGTAATTCAAGGACCTCAGTGTAAAGGCCGCTGAACTAAGGGTGCGCTTACCATACCGATCCATGCTCCTAGACTCTTTATTAGGAGGATGGACGGACGTAGAAGCCTCTGCTACATCTTGCTGGGTAGCAGATGCCACCACCAAAGCATCTACAGCCACACCTTTAGTAAGGAACTCTCTATCAGGGGGCGCCGAGAGAAATTTGTTCGGACGAGCAGGCACCGGTTCCACAGAGTCTGGGTGTTCCCACGCCCTTCAACAGATCAAATCCAAGAGCTCGTCGAAGGGCGGAGACACCCAGGAGGTGGAGGGCTGAGCCCCGAAGGCCTTCAGGAACACCGACTCATCAGCAGAGGGAGGTTTGGACTGCCAGCCGCCTCGCTGTTTTAGGGCTTCTAGGATGTCTGCAAAGGAGACATCATCCGAGGACGACTTAGGGGACCCCTCTGCATCATCGAGATCAGTGTCAGATGTCAAAGACTCATCAGGGGAGTCAACGTGCTTCCTCTTGCATGACCTTTTCCTGGGGGGGTTCTTCCGAAGAGGCTTCAGAAGGACCTCCAGGAGGGGGAGAAACCCCAGCGGGGGCAACCTGAGGCCCGGGGGCTCCGCTGTCTAAAGACAGGGGGACTGCCAACGACCCAGTCTCCGTATGCAGGGAGGTAGCTGGGGAAACCGTGGAGGTAGCCAAGGAAGATTTGGCTAAAGCGCTCCTCATAGCCCTGAAGGCAGGACCACCAGAATCCTGGGAGGGTCCCACCTCCGTGGCCACGACAGTGGACGGTACTCCCGCCGCTGATGCACCAAGAGGGAGACTTGGGACCGAGAGCATCAATCCCGAAGCCTCCCCCCCAGGGCTGAAGGAAGAAGTCCGTGTACTGAACTCCGACCCAAGAGCCGGAGTTGGAGCAAGGGTCGGGCCTGACCCTAACACCTCCACAGGTTCCACCAGCACTGGCTCCAACGGTGCCGAAGCTGTTGGAGGAGGAACCACAGTAGGGGAGTGGACCATCGGCTCCGAAGCCAAATGGGCTGGAGCCGAAACTAGCTTTTGGAACACCGGAGACTGGAAGAGTCGAAGGAGCACCCTGTCGATGTCTGAATCAGACATCTTGGATGACCTAGAGGATACCGATCGGGCCCAAACTGATTTCTCCATCGGCTCCGAAGGGCTCGGGGACCGGCTCCGAAAGGACTCAACAACTATCGGCTCCGAGGAAGGTTTCAAGGAAATTTCCCTCGGTGCCGATAAGGACTTCGGCTCCGAGGGGGAAGAGTCTGAGCCGGTAACCCTGATCGGCTCCAATATCAGTGGAGCCGATGAAGGTGACCCGCCTCTCGATGCCCCAGACCTCGGCTCCGAAACCAGAGGGGTCGAGGCTGGAGGCATCGAGGCAGACCGTTCCGACCTCGGCTCCGAAGTCCGTGGAGCCGATGGAGAAGTCTGCTTAGATTTTTTAGCAGTCGGTTCCGACTGACTGGTCGGAGCCGATGCTTTCTTCTTTTTAGAAGGAGACGGAGAGGAAGATAAAGCCTCCTCAAAGGAAGGCTTGATTAATCCCTTGAGGATTAATTTGTTTTTCCTGTCCTGGAGGACTCTAGAAGAGAACGCGTGGCACACAATACACGACTCTTGTAAGTGCTTAGCACCTAAGCAATAGACGCACGAGGCGTGGTCGTCCGTTATGGACATTTTAAAACCACACCTCGTGCATTTCTTAAACCCGGAGGGTTTGTGTTCTTTCGACATAACTGCTTTGCCAAAGAACCAATTTATATGAAAACAACACTAAACTTTGGTTAAAGACAGTACAATGCAACAACTTTAACAAAAAATTATATATTTTTTTTTTTTTTTTTTTTTTTTTTTTAACACTAGCAGTAGACAGACAAAAAAAGAGTGAAAGATAGAGAGAGAGAGTCAAGACCCTCTAACTTAAACGGGTACTTGACCCAAGAAATTACACAAGCAGCAAAGTAACAGGGGAAGGCCCCTCTAACTAAAACGGGAAACCTTCCCTGACTAAAAAAATCACAAATTTACTAACAAAAATTCACCAAACACACTAATATAACAACAATAGCTGTTAAAACAGCTTTTGGGTACAAAGTAAGGAAATTTGTGACAGGAAAAGCCTAATAAATAGTACTTAGCCCAGCCAATGTTGAGACCACGTCTAAGCTTGTTAGTGGCAAACGAGATCTGGGGGATTAGTGGTGGTGCATCCTGGGATAAAGATAGCTCAGCCAATTAGAGGCCTCGCTCTATAGCATAAGCGTGCCGAATCGGAGCCGAGGGATCAGCTCCGAACCCATCAGTTCAGAATGTAGGCGAGATAGGATCACATAACATCATGTGTTTTGCCACTTTATGCTTGGATGTAATTATTTGGGTAGCTCTTGAGTCATGAAAATGTTATGTGAGATAAGTTAAAGTCTGTTAAGGCTTGAACCAGTTTTAACCATGGAACAGTATGAAATGTCTTGGAGAAAGAAAAAAAATGGTTAAGACTTATTTACCACCTTCGTGATGTTGGTTGACATTGTCTAAAAATCATATCAAAGCAGTAATGGTACTATGCAAGGGCAGAAACCACACTGGTTTGGTGAGAGCAGATTTTTGTTCAGTAGATATTGGAGGATTTAAGTGTGTATGCAATGCTCCAGGATTATTAAGAGAAGAGTTATATATATATATATATATATATATATATATATATATATATATATACTTACCTCGGTCAGTAGAGTTTCTACCTTACGTAGTGGGTACAATGCAAGATTGTTTCCATATTTTAGGAACATACAATAAGATAATGGAACTATTAATGAGAACACAGACTGGAAATGATAAGGCCTTGGTTGCTAATTTGTACTCTGCCAAACGGGTATCAGCTGCTACAGCAGTTCACTTCGGTTTAAGGAGGAGTTTTTTGATAGATGCAGAAGGGATAGATTTTATTGTAAATGTATTTGTTTGAGGTGAATTTTCAGGTTTATCTTAGCATGATTGAGAAGCTATGCAACTGCCTAATGTGGGTGCTGTGTAGTTAAAGTCAGAGTTAAATTACTGTTCACTATTTTCTGACTGCAAGATTTTGAATTTGCAATACAATCTTTGTTATTTTTGACCAACTGAACATATTGTATGAGTTAGAAAATATATTTTTATGGACTGATTTATAACTTTTGATACTGAATCCTTAACAAAATAGAGAACTAACACAGTTCAAGTAACTGTTCCCATTCCTTGTCAAAAAGTAGGATTAATCTTTGACTAAAGTCATATGGGATCATGATTTTTATTTCACTTGGTGTCATATGAGACCATTATTTTTATATCTCCCCATATCACTGCCACTTCAAATATGCATTTAGAGAGTAATTTCCCATTGCTCAATCCTTTGAACTCTACTTTTCCTTTTGTCAGTAGTGTCTGAAAAAAATGTAATTCGGATTGTGTTAGGGACTACAGTTTTATGATCTGCACCACTGCCACTAGTTTATATGCCAGGGGTAATTGGCCTTTAGACTGTACAGAAAATGCTTATGCTTGCCTCAGGTAATAAGTGAGACCAGCCACACCTCGATAAGCTTTACACAGTATAGCTACAGATCAGAACTATAATCACTCCAGAGATATGGAGTGAATCTGGTATAAATCCAAGGCATCCATCGTGTTCAACAAAACATAAATATATGTTAAGCATGCATTGTACTTTTTTGAATTGTATTTTGCTTAATTGCTGCTTCATTTTTTTTCTGTTTTTACTGCTTTGAATATTTTTCTTCCTGCAGTTAGAATTTCTAGTACTTTTATATTTCATAGCATAAGCTTGATTCAGCTTTGCTGAATCTAGGCTGTTTGATATCACTTGAGCACTAAAACCAGCCATCCTACATTAATAATGCCCTCCTGCACCCTTGCGACAGAAGTATGTAGCCCAGGACCCATCTGAGTTTGAGATTGTTGGAAAAAGGCTAATTTTTGGGCTTTCATACTGGTTATTTGTGTTAAAACTGTTTAACTTTGCTTGTGTTTAAGTCCCATATTTGTGAGTAGCTGCACACCGAGCTGAGGGGTTTAGTGCTGCAGTGTATAGACACAAACACTTAGAAACACAATTTTCCCTTGATATCTGCTAGAGAATCCGCTTTAGCTCTACTACCTCTCTGTGTACAACCCAGTTGCGCATTGCTACCAAGCGAGCAATTCAGTTGCTCATTCTAAGGCATTGACACAATCTTCCATCCTTAGCCCTCCACAGAATAGTTACCTTTGTTAGTCTCACAAGCAAACCCTGGTCCATCTAGCCCATCCCCACTAGTTACTACAATATATATCTGCCATAATGGATGGACAGTTTTCCACCATTTCTCCAGCCAACCTGGTTGACATGGGCATCCTGAGGCAATGTAGTAACTGCCTCATGTATACTGACAACTACTTATGCCTAAAACAAGCAAACACATCATGTGAGAGATGTAACTATGCCATGAAATTAGAATCAGTCCTCTCACATAACAATATACATGACATGAAACAAAAAATCCAGATGACCACCACGGCTTAAAAGAACAGTTGTTTAATTTTGCACAAGCGTTTTCACATAGGACACTACACTTTCTCAAGTCCTCAATAAAATATAGTCACATACACACACTTTATATAGTCAAAACCACATCAATTAAGTAATTTAAACTCAGTTAATACGTTAATTAAAAGTCTTAATAATTCAATTACTTAAAATTCAATTATAAATTCATTTAAAGAGGTCGAGCTTCCAGCTCCAGTTTTATACATACATAATTGTTCAAGCCTGGAAATGCATGTGCTTGCAGCTTTAAAATCCACTTCAGCTCTACCCGTTCCACTTGATTGTTTAAATTCCTTCCTCTCTTATCTTTCACTACTATTTACAAAACCCTAAACCCAAACTCATGTGCAGGAACCTCCGCAATATGTTTAGCTAACGCATTCAATTTATTTTTATTTTTTATATCATATACATGTTGATATATCCTATCTCTAAGGCGTTTTTGTGTTTTTCCTACATAAAAACACTTGCATTGTTTGCACTCTGCCATATAAACTAAATTAGTTGTATTGCAAGTGGCATACAGCCTGGGCTGGAAAATAAAAGTTAAAATTGGGTGTTTAAAATCTTGCACTAAGTTTATATACTGACACATTCTGCAGCTTTTACAGGGATATGTTCCTAGTTTATTCAAAACCACAGCCTTTCTCTGTCAATCATTGCAAAGTAGCTGTTTTAATTTACTTTTGTTTTTATATGCACCAGTATAAATGTCTCCCTCAAATCTTTCATTAATGTCGTTATGTTGTTGCTGTTGTATACTGGTGCTTAAACTTTGCTCTATAGGATCAAAATAGTCTATTATTACCTGCATGTACTTCCGACTCAGTTCTAAATTCAGTTGCTGCCGCTGTTTTAGCAATTCTGGATGGGTCACAGACTTTAGCCTTGGGCATGTCTCTAAGGCGTTTTTGTGTTTTTCCTACATAAAAACACTTGCATTGTTTGCACTCTGCCATATAAACTAAATTAGTTGTATTGCAAGTGGCATACAGCCTGGGCTGGAAAATGAAAGTTAAAACTGGGTGTTTAAAATCTTGCACTAAGTGTATAAACTGACACATTCTGCAGCTTTTACAGGGATATGTTCTTAATTTGTTCAAAACCACAGCCTTACTCTGTCGATCATTGCAAAGTAGCAGTTTCAAGTTACTTTTGTTTTTATATGAAAAGCCAGGAACTTCACCTATTATTTTCCCTGTTTGTCTATCAGTTGTCAGAAAATGCAACCCAGTTAGGTTTCGCCCAGGGTAGATCTTGCTTATTAAACCTAGTGGACTTCTTTGAGAATGTCACCAAAGCCTTGGATGAGGGCAAAACAGCACATGCCACCTATCTTGATTTAGCCAAGGTCTTTGACACAATCCCCCATTCAGGTATCATAGAGAAACTCTCCCAACTGGGGAGTAACCTATATATTACTAGATGGATAGCAAACTGGCTCAGCGACAGAATGCACACTCTCAAAGTTAGGGAGTTTACCTCCACCAGTAGACCAGTTATCAGTGGTGTACCAAAAGGATCTGTATTGGACCCTCTACTGTTTGGAATCTATTTTCTGAAGTCTAGGCAAAGGTAGATGGACTGTGGCTTACTAAGTTTGCAGATGACTGTAAACTGGGCACAATCATAGAGTCCCCCAACAATGTTAACATATTACATAAACGGCTGACACAGACAAATTGGTGCCAAACTCACGGACTAAAACTTAACACAAAAAAATGCCTCATTATCTCCTTTGGCAGAAAAGTAGCCCCTTGTAATTTTGATATGGATAGCACCCCTCTAAGCTCAAACTCAGTGGTGCAAGACTTGGGAATACAGGTTGATAACTATTTAAACTTCGATCACCATGTGTCCATAGCAGTAAGAAAAGCATTCTACATTGCACATCTCATAAATAAGGGCATCCCATCCAAGACCAGAAAGGTTATAGCTCCACTTTACTTGACCCTTATCAGGGATCTCAACCTAGCTTGTGACATTAACAGAAACTGCTAGAGAGACAGATATATCTCCCAGTGATTGTCACTCCTCTGGAATAAGCTCCCACACTATGTGAAGAAGAGCTCCTCAATGACCCTATTCAAGCACAACCTTGACAACTGGATGGGTGACTGTAAATTCAACCCAAGGGTGGCACTAGTGTCCCTCATGGACAGGAACAGTCAGTGCAGAATTGTTCACCTAACAATGGCTATCTAATTATGGTTAGTAAGGGTACTCGGGTTATTACATGGCTAGGCTTGTAAAGACCCTAGGTTCTTTAGTCGAGTATCCTCCTCTGAATATATGAGCGTATGAATGGGCTCCACAGGATTTGACCCACTGCAAATGGAGTCCAGCAGCTTCCAGAACGAGTTTCCCAACAGCAATCAAAACTGACTGAGATTGCTCTGTACTTAAACACATGCTGGAGGGTATATCATTCTAGTACAATTATCTTCTTCCCTGTCTTAATGGTAAAGAAGTCACCAGATAGATTATTCTAGCCCACTGGAAATAATGACTGCTTACCCATAAAATAAGGAATCCATCAAATATTGATATAGTCTCAACAGACTGACTATTAAGTCTTTGAAAGTTTGACACCAACAGTTAGTTGTACATCATTCTGATGTACATACCCTTAACCTAATAATAAATATCCTGCTACAAGCATTTAAAAACTGAAAAAAAAATTAATTGAAAAGATAAAATTAAACAATGCATTTTGTAAAGTGAAATATGCAATCAAAAATAAACTCATATGAAGAAAATATAATGCAAATTGTTTGAAACAAAGAGATGGCATACAGTAGAACTGTATCTAACAGTTTATCTAGACCTGTCTCTACCAGAAGCTAAAGATATACTTGATTTTCTGTCTATCTCTGACTTGTAAGTCTAACCAGCAATTGTAACCCTTCACAGATCATTACATCCAGCTTAAGATCTGCCAGGAATGCAGAAGGTAGGCAGTAACTCACCCAGCTAACAATTTTTTATCTATATTTATAGAGTCTTATGCAACATTCAGATCAGTTACTTTTCTTATTACAACAGAGAAAGGATCTCCCACACATTCTACAGCTTATCGTGTTAAACTGAAATAAATTCATTTTTTTCCTGCAGTGCATACTATCATGTTCCTACCAGTCTCATACCAGATTTTTTTGCTACATCTGTGCCTGTCTAAGGTGCACCAGTGCTAACCTCGTGTACTTCCTAAGCTTAATCCAAAAGTTCAGCACATGATCCACAACAAACTTTTTGTGAGATCCATACTCATACTTTAGTGTTTGAGGTTTGAGATCCACCAGAGGCTATTAAAGAAATGTTCGATAATCAACTTCTGCCTTTCCATCTCCATAAAAGCCTGTCTTTGGCGGGCCAATCAAAGGGGGACTGCCAAATTCTGAGAACTGGAAGAACTTTTTTTTTCAAAAGTGATACTTTTCAATGGTTCTACAAAACTATTCAGTGAGATCAGGTACACCTGCTTTCTTTTACAGTGAATAACTAGGAAGGTTGATGTCTGTGTTTATGACACATCGTTGCATTATCTTACTGGTGCTTGCTTCAAATCCCATATGAAAATAGTCATGGAAAAATATCAGACCCCAGAATTGTTTTTCCTTCTGTTTTGCTATAATGGATATTGGCATGTTATATGTATGAGTATGTTTAAGATAAAAGCTTTTGGTACATCCAAGTTCTATGTTACTTGTAATATGTAGAAAAGTGATGAGACTCTACATTACATTGCCTCACTGTCCACCAAGTGACTATCCCTGAGTCTTTTTACATGTTCTTATAAAGAATGTGTAGTAGCCTGTTATTGTAAGTGGCAGTGCAGGATGGAAAAAAACATCAGAAAGGGATGCTTCAGTATTCATGCAGGTGAAGTTATAGAGTTATGGATTTGGCAAAGACCACTGACCTAAATATCTTCTGGGTGGGGCTTAGGAATGAATTTACAGAATTATTCATCTTTCATTCTTTTTTCATGTACCTCTGTAGAGACAGATGAAAGTTAGCAAGAAACACAGTAATTGCAGTGATTTTGCAAGATGGTGAAATATCAGCCTTCATACACTTTGCAGTGAAGAGTGACAGCTACACTATACTAACTAACTAAAACTTCAATCAACTTACATACTGCAGCAAAAGAGGACAATATCAATAATCTACGTACCACCAGGTGTAGTTAGAACTTAGCACTTTGTTTATAACATACAGCTAAAACCTGACTGTATCTGACATTTGATTGCATGTTAACTTCTATTTAACTCACAAAAGCTATTAATTGTTTTAGTAATGGTTCTGCAAATTACAGATTGTAAACTTGTAATTGTGAGCACACAAGTACACACACACACACACACACACACACACACACACACACACACACACACACACACACACACACACACACACAGACAAGCATGAGAGAGGCTGGTTTTAGCTCACTTGAAGGATATCACAGTTCCCTTATTGGACCCCCTTCAGTTTGCTTATTGAGAGAACTGGTCAGTGGATGATGCAGTTAATATGGGCCTGCATTATATCTTGCAACTTCTTGACAACCCAGGGACATATGCAAGGATTTTGTTTGTGGATTCAGCTCTACATTTAATAGAATAATTCCAATACTTCTTCAGTTGAAACTCTCCCAGCTTTCTGTTCCTGCTTCCATCTGTCAATGGATCACCAATTTTCTAACCAATAGGAATTGCAGGTGAAAGTGGGGAAATGTACATCTAGCTATCGCATGATCAATACAGGTGCTCCCAGGGATGTGTGCTCTCCCCTCTGGTAGTCTCCCTCTACACTAATGACTGCACCTCTATGGACCCCTATGTCAAACTTATTAAATACGCAGATGATACAATTACCATCAGGCTCATCAGGAACGGTGATGAGTCTGCATACAGATGGGAGGTTGAGCAGCTGGCGCTTTGGTGTAGTCAGAATAATCTGGAACTGAATGCTCTTAAAATTGTGGAGATGACAGTGGACTTTAGGAGTGGTACTACAGTATTATCCCCCTCTTCATATTTAATACTGCTGTGTCAGTTGTGGAATCCTTCAAGTTTTTGGGATCTATAATCTCCCGGGACTTGAAGTGGGAGACCAATGTAGGCTCCATCATAAAAAAGGCATAACAGCAAATGTACTTTATGTGACAGCTGAGGAAATTCAACCTCCTACAGGAACTGTAGATTCAGTTCTACACAGCAGTCATCTGCTCATCCATACCAGTGTGGTTTGGATCTCTGTCTAATCATGACAAAAATAGGTAACATCGAATAACCAGGTCTGCCAAAAATATCATTGGTGCTAGTTTGCCCTCCTTACAGGACCTGTGCTATTCCAGAGTCATGAAAAGGGCAGGGAAAATCATCACCGACTCTTCACATCCAGGCCACCATCTTTTTGAACTATTACCATCAGACAGGTGTTATAGATTAATATGCACCAAAATAAGTAGATATAAGAACAGTTTTTTCTCCACAGGCCATCAAGCTCATAAACTGTTAACTCAGCTAATTAGGTTGGGGTATTCTTTTTTCCCAAGCCTCAAAGTATTCTGCAGTATTGTTTACATATTAATATTTGTTTCTTTCAGAGTTTATTTCAGTACTTCTTGCACTGAGTTTCACTTTGCAGTTTGTATGCATATGAAAATTTAATTTTTTCTCTTGTTTTTAATAGTCAGATGTATGCTGTTTGTCTTTTTCTTAATAGTTGTATGTATGTCATTTATGTAATTCACACTTGGAGAATCACTGAAACCAGGGTCAATTCCCTTGTATGCATGCATATTTGGCCAATAAATGTGCTTCTGATATAGATATATATATATATATATATGTGTGTGTGTGTGTGTGTGTGTGTGTGTGTGTGTGTGTGTGTGTGTGTGTGTGTGTGTGTGTGTGTGTCGTTTTTAATATCAGGAATTCTTTCAAGATGTTAGCCAAATTTTTTATAAATTACTGCCTTCTGTCACTAGTCAACTGCTAAGATAACTTCTTCTTCCCTATATTAAATTGTGTTTGCATAAACTGTCTTTTTTTGTCACTAGGCAACTGCTAAAAGAAACACTCCCTTGCTATGTACACAATGTTTTGCAAACTGCTGCTTGCATATGTTAGCCATTTCTTTTAGTGACAGGGCTTAAACTGTCCTAATTAATCAGTTTCTGAAAGAGTCATCTAAAATGTTATTAATCTGTACAAACTGTCATGACTTTTTATATCCAGTAAAAATGAAGTAATAATAAGTGACACGGTCTGTTTCTCCCTATTTATTGTTAGTTGCAGCTACCCATAGAATTAACAGCTTACAAATGGCTCTCTTCTGTATATAAGCTACTCCTATACATTGACATATTTATTCTGCTTTCTTCATTACAGTGCGTAATACACATATGACTTCTCTGTCTACATGAGGTAGTTAATAAGCTAGCATTTTAGCTGAAATTTATACCAGTAATTATTTTTACTCTAAATGATTTTTAAGTTATTTAAACGTGTAAATGGAGTAGGATATTAACTTATTGAGACATTATTTCATTCTCAGCCTCATAATGCTAATGACAAAATAACATTATAAAACCACCGGCAGCAAATACAATATCCAAACAAAGTAGCAAGCAAAGTGGATGTGAGGCTATACAGTACTGCTATCGATACAACACAATTAGTAATAAAAGAAAAAACAACATTTAGAACTAGTAAACAATGTTTAAAACATGTTAGCTGAGCATAGAGTAGTACAGGACAGGAAATTAAAGTAATTAATAAATATAAAATTGATGAGAAGGAGAGAGAATCATTTAAAAAGTGAATGGAACTTGCTGTAAAGGTGGACTGAAAAGGCATGTTAACCTGACAGTTTATAGAAGGGGAAACTTTTTTTATTAGCAGGTAGAGTGTTTGCAGTTGAGAATTAAGTGAGGAAGAATCATTTTGTTCTGGATGGTATGAAAGTCCTGCTTTGGTCTTAGTTTTTTTAAAATAGCATAAGTTAGCAGGGTTAAAGTAAGTAATATAATGTAGGAGTGTATGTTTTTTATGTTTGCTATAGGTTATCAGTAATTGTATGCAGCCATACTTTGTAAATGGATTTCAAAATTAGATGTGAGTTTGCTGTAAGAGTTTAGATCCCTTAGGCTAAATGGATGGATTCTCATACATTGGGCCCTAGCAGTGAAAAGTCATGCTTATCACTATTCTATATGGTATATGGAATTATTAAAGCTGGAGTATTTTGTGGTTGGCTATGCATGGAATACTGGTATAATTCCTTTCTAAACCATTGATTTTACAATGTAGTTATGGGAATGAGCTTGGATACGGAAGTTTGAAAAGTTGGGGACAAACAAGCAAGTCAGATTTGGGTTGGACTGACAGTCACTTGGCTTTTTTTTTTAAATCAAAACAATGCTCAGTTTGTTGACCATGAGTGATGAAGTGGCAAATTTGAAGAAAATTTGAAATGAAATACATTGTTTTTAAAGGCTGAGGCCAACATGGATAATCCTTAATCGAATAAATGTAGTTACAGTATCCTTCCTATTTTTTGGGAAGAGTTTAAATAGTCATTGGGAGTTTATTAATGTAAAGTGAGAAGAGAAATGGAGCAAAGATGGACTCCTAAGGTGTTCCTTTTTGTAGAATCTTATGTGCTATTTTTAATAGAAAATGAATGATTTCACAGGACATTTTGAAGCTGCCGAGTGGCTTTGAGATGAGAGTTATTTATAATGTAATTGCTAACCACATCAAATGTTTTGGTGAGGTCCACAAACGCTTCTTATGTAAGCATCCCTTTCTCCCTTTTCATTCATCATCCACATCACAGTCCAAGTTCTACAAGTTGATTGTGTGCTAGTTTTACTCAAATTTTGCTTAATGTGAGGAGAATGGATAATAATCTGAAATCACACGGACAAGAAGGTTTAGGTGCTATAGGGACTGATTTGATTACTGTTTTTTTCCAGATAGAACAGAAGGTCATTTAACATATGAAGATGTTGTATATGTGTTTCAGGAGAGTGGTAATTAATTTTTTGATGCATTTTAGAAACTATGGCTGCAAGTTGCCAGAGCTTGCCTGCTGGATTATATGTGTAAATTTTGCCTAGTAGTCCTGTTTCTTTTGTTTTAACTGCATTAAAATAGAATTTTGGTGTACTGAAAACAATGGTTCAGGAATGAGTTTAACATAAAGAGGATGGGGAGGGCAAAACATAAGATCAAATTCCTTGAAGAAGTCATTGGTTGTCATGGGTCACTGGGGAAGAGAATAAAGTTGTTATGCTAAGAGAATAACATTGCTATAGTAATGGTTATTATGTTTGCCTGTACCTAAAAGTGAATTCACTTAAAACAAGAAATTTTGGAGGCAGTTGAAAGAGAATGATACTTGCCAGCTCTGTAGATAAATGACCTCTTCTACAATTTTGTTGTGATAAATTGCATTATTCTATGATCTTTGAACCATTTGTCAATGAATTTGTTTGTTTATGTTGAGGATAAAATTGTTTACTATTATTACATGCTTGGGGTAGGTGGTGACATCTTGTTCCAGTTTTGTTTGTGTTGATGGAAGGGATTAGTAGAATAGTACTAGAAGGAGTAGGTTTCTGCTTACTCATGGAAGGCCAACAATTAACCAATTTGGGTCATCTTCTGATATAGTCTTTGTTGGCCTGCATAAGGTTAGATGAAGACTTTATGTATTAACATTGTATATCCTACTGTTCACATCCCTGGTCTTTTATTGAACATGTATTAGTAAGCTGGGAGGTAGAAGTGGAGGGCCAGTGTCACCAGTGAATTAAGACACTCATTGTTATAATGTCAGGTGACTGAGTCAGTATGAATAAGTTTGTTTAACCTAGTTGTTCGATTGCTATTGTTGGACTAATTGTGACCCATTTTCTGTATATTGCATTGCAAAATAATTCTTTCTTTGTATCTATGCTGAATTATACTATATTTACTATATCCAGTTAAGCCATATGACATTATTGTTCAATTTACCGAAAGTTTGGTGGTGACTAAAAATAGCCCTATTATATGTCTTTCCTGCTTGTTCTTCTTTTGACTGAGAACTATGTCAGATTGCTGGGAACTCACTTAAGGTAGCCTCACTCTCTTTGCTGTCTAGTGTCTTTAGATTTTGCAGTTTATACAGGTGTTGCATGGTTATTCACATTGACCAAAGCCATACTATTTAGTTTCTCATTTATAGGTAAAATAGATATCAATATATCTGGCACGGGAATTGGGTAATTGTGAAAGTTAGCTATACATGATAAGCATTTTGCATTTCATTTGCTCATAAATGCATTTACTTAAATACTACAAAACACATACATTGAAAGGATTCTCCAATATGTATCAATGATTGCCATTAAACATCATGTACAGATGTGGCTAATACTCCATATTCTTGAACAAAAATTAAAATGAGCTCTTAATGAAAACAATTAATATAATATTATGTCATTTTAATAATCCTGCTGTACTGAAAATATTATTATTGTTGTTGTCATCCTTTTGCAGTTTCTTACATGGGTACTTTGACAACAATGGAAATGTGATCATTTTGTAAGACTTACATGGCAGCAATCCTGATGCTCATCCCATGTCTATGCTGAGAAGAAAAAATGTCAAGTTTAAATAAATTAGAGATCCGATTCTCATAAGTGTTTTAAGAAACAGTGCACAGAGCACAAATTTGTCCATTTACCTTGACGTCCTCCCCTTACAATACACACAGTAGATGCTTTATCTGGAATTATGATAATGTAATAGACACAAAATATAAAATCAAGACAATTATGGTACTTTACACATTAAAAAATCATTGCAGTAACACATTCAGTGAAATGACAACACAGATATCCTGTCATGATGACATTAATAACAATGCACTATAGTGCAGTATATGACCATATAATCCTGTACAAACAGGTGGCCATGGCTAAAAGCAAGCAATTTTGTCTGCAATCCATCCAGTAATCAAATGTTTACAGGTGGCCATGGCTAAAAGCAAGCAATTTTGTCTGCAATCCATCCAGTAATCAAAAGTTTACTCTTGGATTTCTCATCCAAAGACAGAAGGCTATGAACATGCAAATATATGAAATAGATAAGCAGGAAAAATGTAAGGGGCCTTCTATAACATGAACCAGAAAAACAGTGATCAAACATAAAAGCGTTCTTGTATCACAAATATTACAAATATTCTACAACATATTAGTTAAACTTTTAGTATCATGAACACACTCTTCTGTAAATATTTCTAATATGATAGCTGGATTTTAATGAATGAAGGCCATGTACTAAGAGATATTTTTTATCAGAATTCAATCAATTCTTAGTGATAAAAATGCAAACTTGACCCATGCTGAACCAGGCTTAAGAGATAGTTCTGCTCTGGAAAGAAATAGCTAACATAAATGCCCTAAAGGCAATTAAACTATTTACAGTTTGACTATTGATAAAAAAAATATTGCTAAGTTCTCAATTATCAAAAAAAAAAAAAGAAATCCCAAATGGGTTTGATTAATTTAGGCTCCCAAAAATGTGAAAAGGACAGCAACAGAACTCGAAGCACAGACTGATCAATCATGAGATTTTTCCCAACATTGCTAATCTGTGAAAAATCATACAGGCTTTATAAAATAACAGAATTTGATTATAAATACGTTTTAAATTGGGAAGAGATTATTTTGTCTATGTTCTAATATTTAATCAACTAGGATTAATATTGATCTATTTTAATAACAAAGACCAGTATCTAGATCCATGGTAATCCATATAGTAAACCGAAATAAAGTTAAAATTGTAAATATAAGTGTTTCTTATTATGGTGATAAAGCCATAAAGAGACTATTTTAAATCTGATGGCATTAAAAGAAAGAAATGTTGGATTATTTAGAAACCGAAATATGAATTAGACTTAAATGAGACAACAAATGTTTGGAAGGCTCCAGTGTTCTGTTAAAGTAGCAAAGGGACTATTTTCTCATATTCTTGATATTTTCCAACAGAGCCGTCTATACCATTGAAAAATTAAAAAAAATGTAAAGGTGTATTATCAGTGAGGATGTAAGGATTATCTGGTAATGGTTGCAGTCACATGAACTTGTTAAATAAGTTTTATTTATTAACTAGATCCAAGAATCCACAATTTAATAAAGGAAGGAAATTTAATGAATTAATATGAATTTGTTCAGAAATGGAATAGTGGAATAGGATACATGAATATGCTTGATATCTTTCTTATACAAGTAACCAAAAATGAAACACAAGTAAAAGAAATGTTTGTGTCCTCACATTGCAAAACAATTACCCATCCTTGAGATAATATAAAGTGAGTTTAAGTTAGGCAGCTTGAGTCTGCTTTTAGTTTTAGGAGCATCATATTCTTTAAAATAATTCCAAAGCAACCATCTGTTCATATAATTGTTGTTGTACTAACTGATTTGAAAAAAAAAATCAGAGGATTAAAAAAAAATGTTTACAGAAATAATAAAAAAATCCTACAGAATACTTTCCTTTTGATTATGGATACACTAAATAACAAGCTAAAGTATAGCTTATTCTAGGTATTTAGACCCATTGTAATACTTGATAATGTTAAACCAAAACTAGTTATAATTCAAGAACATACATCCAGTTTATAATCCAGTTTATATTAACTTCTACTTTTAATTATTAACCATCAGAGTAATAGATGGAGGTATAGTTAACTTGCTGTGGGAGACAAGAACAAGAATAGATTTACCTAAATTAACTTCATAATTTGAAGATAGTCTACATTTTCTATTATTTTAATGTGTTAGAAATGTCTATGTTAGGATTTTGGAAATAAAATAAGATGCCATCCACAAAATAAGTAATATTTATAAATGACTTCTTAAAGGTAAGCAGTTCCTATTTCCTTTCGAAGAGGTCAAGCTGTGAAAGAAGCGTATGTGTTTCTTGAATGAAGCATATGTCATACTTGATATTTCAAAATAAAAGACAAAATAGCTGAAGCTTGTGCACATTTCAAGAAGAGAACGTTATTTCAGTAATTATAAAATGTAAAGGGAATTGCATTAAAAGACTAAAGCCTGACATATATATTTTTTTAATTTCAGGTGAAACACAAAAGGAATACCGTTACATAATGCATTTATGGGTAATCACCACTTAGTGATATATTATACTAGCCATTTTTACATGTAAACTAATTCCAAACCATCAAACTGTAGCTAGTATATAACAAACTCTAAACACCAACCATAAAAAAAAAAAAACACCATCTCCTACCATTACCAAAACCCCAAACATAACTGAAATATGGCTGACAAGAATTTGCTATATTGTATGAATTTTGAGCAAATATGATGAGCTATACACACTGGAAAAGAAGCTGTTATATTTCTCTCAGAGGTTTATGAATTAGGTCTCAGAGAAGTTTAAAATTATAATACTATCCTTTTTCCATTAATGGTACAAAGCATTAACACATTGATTGAAGTATAAAAACATTGACTTATATATGATTATAAGAATCATGCACGCATCAGCTTACATCATTTCTTTGCAAAAAAAATGGATCTACAAGTACAAAATAGCTCAAGGACTCAGTTCTTAAGGATATAAAATAAGGTTCTCCATGCATTATGGAAAGGTTTACCATATAATTCAAAAATATCGACAGAATCTAAAAGGACATACTACAATCTTAGCTTCTAGAGCAGCATCGGGCAGCGCTGGTTAATCAAGTTTAAACTATTTCTGGCTCCGCAAAGTCTGCTCTTCAATTTTTCCCTTAGAACTGCTCTACTTGCAATCTAAACAGTCTATTCTCTATCTGAAAAGCCCAGCACTTGCTCCTAAAGCATTTTTATACAGGTAAAGCACTGTTAAACAAAAATAAAGTACTTCATTCACCTAAATCCCCTTGAGTACCCATTTCCCTATAGGTCCTTTCTGACTCAGTTACACAGCAATCCTTTACACTATTCTAGCATGTCAAAGGGTCAGTTGCTGGCGTCCTCTCCTGTTCAGCTGGTGAATCTGGGAATCTTGAGGCAATGTTACAATTGCCTCATGTACACAGACAACCCCCTCCTCCTCCCAACAAATACAAATACATGTGAGAGATGCAACTTTATAGCCAAACTGGAGGCTGAGCTCTCTCAACTCAGTACTGGCAAAACCAGTCAGGAGGAGAAGGTAACCACGCACACCACAAACCCAGTCTCACATAGACCTATCACAACTGCAAACCAAACACATAAACACACAAAAACATACTCGGAGGCTCTGATTAAAAATCTACCAAAACAACAGAGGCCTCCAAAGCAGACACCCAAGCGACCACTACCTCAAGACATAGCACATGCAACACATAGTTCACAAAGTCAGTGTGCTAAACAGTCACAGCCCTTAAGTCCAAACAACATGCCAGATACACTTGTAATATGTGACTCCATAGTCAGACACACTGACGTCCCGCTCACCAGACTGAACAAGGAAAAGGTTACAGTAAGCTGCCTGTTGGGTGCTAGAATCCGCCACATAACACAAGCACTCAGGTCACTCCAAAGCAAGTACAAATATGACTCAGTCATTGTCCATGCTGGTGTGAATGACCTGAGACATACCTCCCTGGACTACATGAAAAGAGACATAGAGGAGCTCTCTGATTATGTAGCCCAGGCCGGTATGACCCTGTCCCTGAGCAGCATCTTACCCTCACCAAGAATGATGCCACAGTACAAAGACAAAATGATCAGCTTTAACAATTGGCTTAATTACTGGTGTCATTCTAAGGGGATCCAATGTCTGTCAGCTTGGGATGACATGCTTGACAAGCCATGGATGGCTTGCACCTGTCACCCCTGGGCTTCCGGATATTGGCCAAGGCTCTTGCCACCCCCATAGTGCCTTTTTTAGGCAAGGCTCAAAAGACAAACCCACCTCCCTAGAAAACACAAGTGAAAAAAAACTAAGGGTAATGCTGCTCAGTGCCAGAAGTCTAAACCTCAAGATGCACGCTCTCGAAGCCCTCCTCAGTATGGAGAACATCGATGTCTGTGCAGTGACTGAAACCTGGTTCAAGGCTCCTGAGAGCACCCCAGCACTACCAGGTTTTACCTCATATCATGCTTTCCTGCCCCAAAACTTGGACCGAACCACAAAAGGAGGGGGAGTATCCATATTCATCAAAGATACCCACACCTCCAGGTTAGTGGCAATGCACGAAGCATCGGAGACCATCCAGGTGCAACTAACCATAGGCAAAACTGCCCTACAGTTTGTAGCATGCTACAGACCACCCTCTCAAACTCAGGAACCCCACTCAGCCTTCCTGAAGACACTGGAGAGTATGAATGTCTCTCCAAATACCATCATATTGGGAGACTTCAACTACCCAAACATAGACTGGGAACATTACTCAAGCCCCAACACCCTAGCCCAAAGGTTCCTAGAATTCATAAACTCAAATGCGATGGAACAACTAGTCACCACTCCCACAAGAGGAGATAATATACTAGACCTGATCATCACAAACATGGGGACAAAATGCTCCACACCGGAAGTATACCCCTCATTTGTGAGATCAGACCATAAATTAATCTCACTGGAAATCCACATCCCACCCCCACCCCCTGCACAAAAGACTACAGTGAAGAACTTCTCAAAAGCCAACTTTACACTTCTTAAGACTGAAGTGGTATCCTTCAAGGCCCCTGGGCCAATGGAAACCACAACCCACACCGCTGAATCCTTTATAAATGCCTTCTACGGGCACCTTCAAGAATGCATGGATCATGCAATCCCTAATAAAACCAAGACCCATTCCCCCAAAGGCAGGTGCCCTGTCTGGTGGACCCCAGCCATTAACAAACTTTACAACAGGAGGAGGAAGCTACTACATGACAGAGCAAAATCCCTAAAAGGGAAGGCATCTCTGATCAGTACTAGCAAAAAACTACGATCACTCATAAAATCATCCAAGGCCAACTTTGAGAGAAAAATCGCAAAAGACACAAAAGACAATCACAAGGCCATCTTTAGCTATGTTAGAAACCTGGGTGGAAACTCCCAGATATGCTCAGAGTTAGTCCAAAATGACACAAAATACACTAAACCCACAGACATTGCCAACATTCTGGCAGACAGGTTCAGTGCAAATTTCTCCGCCCCCTCCCCCCCAAAAGGAGAAATATCTATCCCAGCAGAGTGTAGCCTCCCTAACATCTCAGATGCCAAGGTAAGAGCTGCCCTCACCAAAGCTAAAAACACAGCATCAATGGGACCGGACGGTGTCCTGGGCTGCGTGTTACATGAACTCCAAGAGGAACTAAACCCGCACATAAGGCTGCTGTTTAATCTTAGCCTTACTACAGGATACATACCCAAAGAGTGGCGTACAGCAACAGTGGCCCCACTCCACAAAGGTGGTGCTTCTATGGACCCTGGAAATTACCGCCCCATAAGCTTGACAAGCCTGGTCTGTAAAGCTATGGAAAGAATCATTATGGAACTCATAAACAAAAACATTGGGGACCTACAGACATTGGATCCTACCCAATTTGGCTTTGTCAAGGGCAGATCCTGCTTTTTAAACTTGGTTGACTTTTTTGAAACAGTCACTAAGGCCATTGATGAGGGTAAGGCAGTTCACACAGCCTACCTTGACCTTGCAAAAGCCTTCAACACAATACCCCACTTGGGCATCATAGACAAACTCACCAGCTTAAATGTAAACCCATATGTCACAAGATGGGTTGCAAACTGGCTCAAGGACAGAACCCACAAGGTCAGAATTGCTGGAGCCATGTCAGACTCTAAGCCAGTCACAAGCGGTGTCCCACAGGGCTCAGTCCTGGGACCCCTCTTGTTCGGCATTTATTTTTCCGAGGTGCAAGCAAACATAGGAGGATTGTGGCTGACAAAGTTCGCAGATGACTGCAAACTGGGCGCCATAATTGATACTCCAGCGGACACAAGCATCCTTCAGAGAGGCCTCATAGAAATGGATAATTGGTGCCAGAGCCATGGCCTTAAACTGAACGCCACAAAATGTATAGTCATACCCTTTGGGAAAAACAAGGTACCCACAAATTACCACATAGGTGGTAATCCATTAAGTACGGAAGAGGTAATCAGGGACCTAGGGACCCAAGTTGACAGTAACCTCTCATTTGACACTCACATTGCCAAGGTGGTTAGGAAGACCTTCTATATTGCCCACTTTATCATGAAGGGATTCACATCTAGATCAAGAGAGGTCATTGTGCCCCTGTACTCTTCTCTTATCAGGCCCATGATTGAGTACAATGCCCCATTTGGGATGTATCTTACCCGACACCTGCAGCAGTTGGAAAGACCCCAAATGTTCCTCACCAAGAGGATAAAGGGTCTCAAACATATGTCATATGCTGCCCGGCTGAAGAAACTCCAGCTCTATTCAGTCGCACACCGCCTACTCAGAGGTGATCTATGCCTGACGTACAAGGCCATGTCCAATCCGGAATTAATGGACATGCTCCACCTCAGAAAATCCAAATCCATCAGAGCCACAAGAGCAAGAGATTTGAACCTCAACACAGAAATAAATAGGACGTGCTGGAGGGACAGATTCATAACCCAGAGGCTCCCTACACTCTGGAACAGAATCCCAGTCCATGTTAGGCAGAGCCCCTCACTAACTCTCTTCAAGAGAAATCTTGACGAGTGGATGGGAGATCGTAGGTTTACCCCGGGGTCATCTCTGTGTCACTACTAGACAGAGGCACAGTAAACTAAACCCTAAATGGGCATAGTATTCTCATCCCAAGGGGTGGAGAAAGCCACACACACTCTGGCTCGGCTTATAAATGCCCTAGGGCAGATAGCCTAGTACGAACCTATGAACCTATGAACCTATAAGTTACTCCCTAATAATTAGTATTTAAGCTGCAGATATAACCTTTATGAAACTAATTAAAAAAAAGGTACATGGTTAATGAAATATATGACTGGGTTTCAAACATTAAGTACACCAAGAAGTGACCAGAAGCACTGTCATAGTATAAGGGTATCAGAATATTGGGAAGACTTTATTAAGAATATATAAAATGTTATAAATGATCAATCTGATACGTCTGCTACTATTGTAAGTTTTAAGTTAACCATAAAAGGGAGATGAGGGATGCAAGATCTCCTTATCATACTTTAAGTACAATAAACTGCTGCAGGGCAACCTAGTGGGTAGAGACAAATAGAACAGCAACCTAGATGCTCCATCTGTCAATAGTCTAACACTATCCACAATATAGTGATAACTTAAGCAACTTCAGATACATATTAAGCTAGCGTAAACAAAAACAAAAACATAAACTAAGCTAGCAGTGTATCTACTATATGAACGTTACAGTGCAACTTCTTCTTCTTTCAGCTTTTCCTGGTTAGGGGTCGCCACAGTAGATCACCTGTCCGCTCATGACTGGCAGCAGAGTTTTATGGTGTCGAGTTGCCAGCCCAACACCCAACCTTCCACAGAAGGCACACAGCCACACATACTCATGCCTAGGGCCAATTTAGAGTATCCAATCCACCTACAGCATGTCTTTGGGATGTGGGAGGAAACCGGAGCACCCGGAGGAAACCCACGCGACCACTGGGAGGACATGCAAACTCCACACAGAAAGCACCCCAGACGAGAATGAACGTTACAGTGCAACTGTGCCACATTAATTTATACAGTTAAGAAATTTCACCTAGCAGATATGCTTTAGAGAAAATGCTCTACCATACAGCAAATCAAGACATATTCAGACATCCAGATACAGAGAAGTCCAGAATTTCCCCAAACATATAATATCTCACATTAAAGATCATTTCCAAAGTTTTTTACTATTTCTTTTTGCTATACTTATGTTACCATCATGTAACGTGGGCTTTGTGTTTCTAACATATGCAGTTCTTACTTTATTTACCTGAGAGAAACTATATGCATTAAGTTTAACAGCTTGTGTTATATACTGAGCAGCTTTCTCTCCTGATTCTGTGTCACCTGATGTTACTTTCTGATGACGCAAATGTGGAGACAGTTTGCAGTGGACAAGTATATTACCAGTAATGGGTAGCAGAATTTAATGCGCAAAGTGACAAAAATGCAGCACAATCACTCAGTTACCTAAGTTATTCTGATAAGTAGAACATTCAATATGAAGCATCCAATTAATAAGCATATAGGACATCAGTTAACTGCATTAATAAATATTCCAGCATTGTGATAGGAACTGTTGTGAAGTTTTTGCATTCAGCATAGTCTCATTTAAGTGAAGTTAAGTTACTTTTCCCCTAACATTTTACGTTAGTCCCATAAAAGTACGAACATGCATCATCTAATTAGGGAAAAGTGCAAAACTAAGCACCATAAAATAAATATATGCTAAAACGTTAGGCAGGAGAAAACTGAATGTCCATCCTTTGCACATGGATTCCAAAATAAATACTAACTTGTTTAATGTTTGTAATGTTCATCTGGCGCTTTTCTACCTCCGGTTCAATAAAATATAGGTTCTGAAAAGTTAAAACTCGCTTGGTAACACATTGAGTAAATACATATGTACAAGTATCTATGGATATGGGTCCCATTCAGAAGATGGACTCAATGTAAAGTCGAACTTCATATGCTTCATATAACTGACTTTCTGAAATGGCAAAGCTTTTGAATGGAGATTGTGATACAGTGGGGATCAGGAAATTTACCCTTTTCCCCACTGTAGTATAATCTTAGAGTTGGTATATATAATATTTAGGGGGTATGGAGGGGCACAGGCTCCCCCTACAAAAATGTAGATTTTTGTTGTTTTCCATCATTCAACTTTTCGGAAAGTTGATCGGTCTTGACTATGTGAAGTTCCACTTTCCTTTGAGTCGATCTTCTGAATGAGATGAATGGATACATAGATGCATATACATGCATAAATTAATAAATGAGTACTCATATGTATCATATATGTATGTGTGTGTGTGTGTGTGTGTGTGTGTGTGTGTGTGTGTGTGTGTGTGTGTGTGTGTGTGTGTGTGTGTGTGTGTGTGTGTGTGTGTGTGTGTGTGTGTGTGTGTGTGTGTGTGTGTGTGTGTGTGTGTGTGTATATATATATATATATATATATATATATATATATATATATATGTATATAGAGAGAAAGAGAGGGAGAAAGAGAGAAAGACATGAATATACATACACCTGCACACAAGTGATATAAACTGCTTCCATACACACATATTTTACGCATAATATCATAGTACACAACATGCTGGTGAAACAATAAATGCATCCTATAAAACAGTGAGTCACATACTTTGTCTTTTAACTTTGATATTGCTATCAGGACAAAGTGAAGTTTTCCCACACATTTGCTACACTGCAACTCCAGACCATACCTTATGACATATTCACCAGGATTCAGCAAGCAGGGACCATTCCTGTGCAGCACAGCAGCGCGGCATGCATATGTATGAAGGCACGCTGCTGTGCTGTAAAACGGACACGGTTCTGTGTACTAGTGCAGGGGGTGTGTCTGAGAGCAGAGGTCTCACAATGCATATGCCCCCTGGACTCCAGAATTGCCTTTTGGCAATTTCAAATGAGCAAGAACACTTGTAACACCCCCAACCCATCAGGGTAAGAAATCTGGACAAAGCCATAAGGGACAATCATCCCTACCAAGCCACAAAGTTGCTAGAATAACAGGATTAGCATTAACAGGGATATTCTGAAGGGTACAAATAAAAAATACAACAAATATTTTTTTTATAAATCTGATAACTTTTAAGCTTAGCTGCATGGGCATGCCCATTTCTTAGCTATGCTTAGCCCAGCTTAAATAGCACAAGAAGTTAAATAGCAAGAGACACTCAACTTAAGCAGTGCTGCAATAGTGTAGTGCTTAGAGCATGTGCTTTACAAGCAGCCATTCCCAGTTTGATCCCAACTGTAACCAATTTGTATTTTACATGTGAAAGCAGTACATAAACATTTTTTTTATAATTAGCTACGAAATAACATATTTGTTAACCAGAGTACTGTAGTAGGTCCAGATGTGAGGTGCCAGTGTAATAAAGTTGTGAAACCCCCATATAAACAGAAGTGGCCCATATAGTATAGTCACACATGAATAAATGTAATGAAAGCACATTGGGTGATATCAGGGACAGTAAACAGATTTATAATATGTAATGAATGATGAATAAATCCCATACAGCAGATAGTCTATAAAATAAAAAAATAAGCAATGCTAAGCATTGCACAGCTCTGCTTACCAGGTGTAAGCATTATGTAAATATGACTGCTAAGCAATAAGTATCCCAGCTAAGTGGATTTGCCATTGGTAATCAATGCTGAACCTGCCCCTTTAAGCACTGCCAACCTTAGCTTAGTTCAGCATATTCAAAACCGTCCAATCACAGCAAAGGGTGGGAAATCAGTTGTATTTAAACTCTGCACATGGGGAATACAGCTCATAGCTGGTTGCAGCTTCCCACTGTAGGCAGTATGGCAGGAGTTGGTGAGGACATGTGCTTCCGGGTGCAGTGCTGGGGCATACAGGAGTCCAAGGTCATGGTAGGACTCCTGGTAAATAACCATGATGAGAGACTACTGCAGGGCAAGTACCAGGGCTCCCAATATAAAGCAGAAGACTGGGACCATCTTACCCTTGATCTCACCATTGCCACTGATATCCCTCCGACTGGTGAGCAGATCCAGCACCACTATGCCAACTTGAAGCAGAAAAAGAGGGAGGTCTTGGACCAGTGGGCCCAAGAAGCAAGGCAGAGGGGTGATGCCCCAGCAGTGTGTAAGTATTCATATCAATAACTGTTTACTAAAATCTAGCCTGTGTATGTGACAGATAGTTATGCCTAAATATTTCTCTATTCCCTTTACAGCTGCAGCTGAGTGGGCTGTGAATCAGGAAGCCCATGCCAGCAGGTTGCAAAGGCTGCATTGCGAGACTGGTGAGTAACAATCCTGTCATACCAAATAAATATAAAGTAGTAGAAAGTCACCTGGCAGTATAAAAAACTGTGTATGGGTTGTACTGAATAAGCCAGACAATATGACAGTAATAGTCCCATATAGGTCATATTTCAATAAAACTGTAACTGCCTGGCAATAAAGTTCTAAATCTTGGACTGGTTGTGTTTACTCTGGTATTGTATGACATTTAGTGTTGCAGTCTCTGAATAGTAATGTTGTTTTAACAACTGTTACCCACACTGTGCTACATAAAAATATGTCTAGGAATGTCTGTATAAGACTGTTGTAAGTACAAGGTCTGATTGTACAACCAAGAAAGACTAAGATATAAAACACTGAAAAAGCAGATAGCAGTTTCTAAATAACTCACTGTGATGAAACTCAAATGTTTGTATTTTTATCACACACAGCCATGGTTCAAATCCTGGGAGTGGTAGTAGTAAGTTGTATGCATAATCATACCTGTCAACTGTACAGATGTTTGCAGAATGTCCAGATAATTGGTTCATATTTTAGGCCTGTTACTCTGTCTCCCTGGCAAATCACTGGGATGATCCCAGAATTGTGGTCACTAAATAATGACATGCATTTGATTTTCAGACCTCAAATCCTTCAGGAAATGTATATTAAAACAAATCCTGTTACTCTAGCAACTCTCCAAGTTTATAAGAGCAATATTCAAAATGTGTCCCTATTTATACCCCCATGTTGTCAAGCTTTGTCTAAAGTGTGTGCATAAAGAGATTGAGATGTATGTGCATAATTACAACTAGGAATCTGGGAATATATGTAGAAACAGTCAGGAAGTGTTAACAAACATTCTCATATGTGTGTGTGTGTGTGTGTGTGTGTGTGTGTGTGTGTGTGTGTGTGTGTGTGTGTGTGTGTGTGTGTGTGTGTGTATATCATTAGAATGTTCAGTGCTTCCACATTGTACATTCCCTAGGGTAGACTGCTCTGAATGATATGTTCTTTAAGCTGAGATGGCTTATTGGTAACTTGTTGTGGCTATCTTGTGCAGGGTCCTAGGTTCAAGACTTGCAAATGCTGGCCATTTTGTTGCAAGGCAGAACAGTTCAGCTGTGGAGGAAGGGATGATGCCAGTAATTACAAGAGATCCCTATTTTGGGTCCCTTCACCCCTATTTACAGTCCCTTTGGTCAGATGTTTTACAGTGAGAGGTTCAGAGTGTGGATCTGATGTCCAAATATTTAGATGTGTATGTCTACATATATACATAACACACACACACACACACACACACACACACACACACACACACACACATATATATATATATATATATATATATATATATATATATATATATATATATATATATATTTTCCCTACTGTTGAATCACTGTGCTGCATGATATGTTTGAGAAAACATCAGACATATCTACAGCTCAGATGGCTTAGTGGTAAATTGCTAATGGCTATGGTGTGCAGGGTGCTGGATTCGAGACCGGTTATTTTGTTGCTAGGCAGAACAAGGAATGTTGGCTAAAGAGTGATTAAGACACTTTTAAGCAGTTGTAAATGGGTTTGCGTGGGTTTGCGTGATGGTAAGCAGTGCTAACTGCCAGTTAAATATGCTTACAGACAGTTAGCCAGAAAATTGCTTAATCTGTGTAGACATTGCTTACTGCCACACAAACAGGCTTAATCCTGCTTACTATTGCTTAAAAGTGCTTACTCCCATATACCCCATGCTAATTTCTTTAAAAGAAAAGAAAAATGTGATAGGAAAGTGGTGAAAAAGGAGGCACAAAGAATGAAAGACAATAGAGAAAGTAGATAGGGATGTGCAGGATGAGTGTATGGAAGGTCCATAGCTGCCCATTTTTTCTACAGCAACAGCTGTACATATATACTGAATTTGGAGGTATATTTGGACACTCAATCCCCTGAGAGAGGGGTGAGGACAACAATAATGTGTTGTGAACCCAATTAGACCAGATTACATGTCCAGTGGACATGTGTGCGAAATGGACAATTATGTATAGGGTGAAATTTTTGTGGGGTAACAGATTGCCCTTTTTTTTAAGGTGAGAGTGGGATGTTGGGGAAGGATAGTAGGTATATTTTTGGAGGTAGGTTGGGTCAGAAAGCAGACAAGACAGCATACAAGAGTGGTATATGACACATGTGGGGGGTAAACACCTTGGACAGGGAGGGTTATTTGGAAATCAGAAGCCCATGAATCCCCAAATGGAAACAGTAGGACTGAGGTCCCCACCCATGGGCAGTCAATACTGCACCTTCATGGCCCCAAAGGTGGCTGTGCTGGGGGCTGAGTCGGAGGGGCAGGCTGACCCTCTAATTGTGTCATGTGGCCCTCAAGCTGGCATAGCAGATCTCCAAACTCTATTCGGAACTCACTACGCACCAATTCCCAGACCTGAATTCAGGTGAGAGGATCCTGTCCATGCCTGCTCCCAGGGACAGAACGAGCCCCATCCCCTGAGCCGGTTCCACTTGAAGGGGGTGCAAAACCAGCAGACGAGGAGGTCCTGAGGTGCATCCCAGATGTGTTGGGGCCCAGTACCACGGCCAGATTAGGTGGAAGAGGTGAGTCCCCTGGGACTGGCCTTCTCAAATGTGCTATGGTGTTGCAGTTTTAGAACCTATGAGGGTTAGTAATAGTCAACACAATTCAGGATTAGTTATAACAGCATGCATATATATTCTCATTAACACAAAACAAAAGATTTGGAACAGTTGCATAGCAAACAGAACACATGCATATATGGAACCACAGTGGCCATTTTATATATCCTTGCAGTATGAGCATTGGGAGGGTGGCCTAATGGTTAAGGTGTTTGCCTTGCAAGCGCAAGGTGCAGGGTTTGAGTCTCACAAAGGATAATTGGCTAGCCTTAAAATGGCTCGCAAGGGCAGTTAGCTTAGTACTAATCTATGAACCTATGAACTATTACAATGGCATGCAGGTTACATTGATAGCAACAGACCACCAATGATAGTGTTTTAACATGGAACATTAATAAAAACACATTTCAATATTTGTTGAACAATAGGACATATGTCCCAACAGTAGATTTGGTGTAAACATACCCATTGATTTGTGTGTTTAAATTATGGTGGGGAAGATGTCAATTAACAACTTATATATCCTTGCAGTATGAGGTCCTGTGACCTTTTTTCCTGTTTATGTCTTCCAGGTACAATGTCACGGGAATGACTCTCTGCTTATACATCACAAGAAAGTGATGTCATCATACACTTCGTGATGCTCCATCATGCCATCCTATTTGGGCACAGGGCCCATGATGTGCAGGAGAGGACCATCCTCTGGAACGAGCTCATCCACAAGGTGAATGATGTCAGCCTGCATATCCCCAATTATGAGCAGGTGCGGCATCAGTGCACCGATCTGATCCACCACGCCCATCAGCATGCTGCTGCTGTTAGGAGGGACCAGTTAGGAGGGACCAGCTAGCCACAGGTAGGGGTCATGCCATCCAGCCTCCACTGACACATGCTGAGGAGCTCCTTGCCAGCCTTGGGGAACCTGCCTGCCAGCCAAGCTAGCAACTTAAAGATAGCATTGTGGAGGTGGGTCCCACCCACACAATGGATGAGGACCATCCAGGTAAGGCCTCAGGACACATTAGTAGACCACTATAGCTTATCCATCTTCATCTGTAAAGTATCTACATGTATATGTCAGATAAGATAGTTGTTGCTGCAATGTAGTAATGAACAGATTTGCATAATATCTAATATTGTGGGTTTGTACTGTTGATGTACTGAAATGCTGCTCCCACCCTGTACCAATGCCACAGGTGTGGCCACTGACATTACATCTCTGACATAACTATGTAGGTCCCTCTGGTATACAACTGGGGCAGCATCCTGTAACTGGTGAGTATGGAGTTGTTTTGTTCAGGTTTGCCAATACACCAGCCATGTCATGGCCATGGTGTTTGCCATGCACAGATTTAACATACCCACCCAAAATGCATGCTGTACATGTCCACTTATTGTTGCTGTTAACTGCACTGCATCACAGTGGTCACCATGGTGGCATATCTGAAGGGTATGTAAGAGTCCTGCAGTATACCTAAGAACCTGTCAGTGCAAGATGTGTGGACAGAGATGAACATAATGGTGGGACAAATGGCCTACAGTAGGGGCATATCTGAACCAGTATCCTTATACAGGAGCTGCAACAGTGTATACACCACTATTACAATGACAACTGTTCCTGAGCTAAACAACCGCAAAAAAAACATACCACAGTCCACACATTTTACAACCTGTACTGTGATCCTAACATGAGCAATGAATGTGTAATATGGAATGCTATGTTAGGACAACAAATATGGGGAATACATACCTTAACTAACACTGGAAGCATATGTGTGTACACATTCCAAATAACATACTGTGGAAGCAGCTTGTGAGGTACTGACAGCATTCACTCTTCTTGAGTACACACCTTCCATCAAGTACAGGGCCTCAATGTCACACCAAGTAATGGTCTGCTGTCCAAGAAGTATGTGACATTTGCCCACTCACCTGCAACAGAGGCAGCCGTGGCTTGCACACATCTTACAAACCATGGAATGGATCCCATATCTGAAAGGTAGCACTCAGGAGTGAGAAAAGTAGGCTTATCTCACCATTGCACATACCATGGCAAACAGTGCAGACCATCACATATGTGTGTATGAAGTATGGGACAACATTAATGTAGAAAATAAACATCCAAGACAGATGCCAACACATGCTACAAATTGGTCATGGAGGCTGCTCAGAAACATGCAGCAACACTGAGGGACTTGCAGGGATGTCTAGCAAGTAATACCTGTGCGGTATCTGTGTTAGGGATCTGACCCAAACAATTTCTGTCAACTGTGGTAGTCTGTTTGAGGTATCCATGGCATGTGGTGCATACAGAGTGGGGTTTCGTAGCTGTGGCATTCATAAGACAGCTCGGCAAACATGTAATTGTCAGTCAATCAGAGATTGCCTGTAAGCAGCTAAGATGATTACCTGACATCTGCACATCTGTACAGAGGACAGACAGAAAGTAGCTAGCCAACAGGTTATGCATTAGGATGAATATTCTGACAGATAGACGTCTGAAACTGATAGGTATGCCATTAATACATGATAGCAGTCCTCAATGACATGTCCTAAAAACATAGTAGTCTACAGTTAATATCAACCTATCAGATCAATATCCAATAGGAGATGCATAAAAACATACAGGTCAAACACCAAGAACACGATAATCAGTACACAGAGTCCAGCTTTGCATGCAGGGGTCTATAGTTCCAGTAGTACAATCTGCAGTCTAGTCTTACTTGGAAAAGCACTGTTAAAAGTGGTAATGTAATGATACAATACATGCATGTGTGATTGCATATAGCCTGGGATACTACCCAAATATGAAACACATACAAAGAAAAAAGATTGTGGCACTACCCATGTATACCCAGGTGTTCCATACAGTATGCTCACACCCCTTGCTACTGTAACGACAGCACATAGAACCATGTTATGTACATGGAATTAAATACACTAAAAGATGTCATTGCCCTGCTATTTTATCAAATGTGTATGTGATCACTGGTTAACAGGGCTGATCTATGGTTAGCATGTGTAAGCATTACTTAAATGTAAATGCTAAGCAGATTTGCGCACTGGTAAGGGAAGCCTACACGGTGTAAACACCTATACATTTAACCGTATGTTAGCAGTGCTTACCATCACACAATCCAGCACAAACCTGCTTAAAGCTGCTCAGAACTGCTTTAACCACTCTGTATCCAACAGTCCTTGTTTTGCCTAGCAACAAAATAAACAGCCCTTGCATGTCTTGAAGCCAGGACCCTGTACATTATAGTCACAGCATTTAACCACTAAGCCATCTGAGCGGAGAAGATGTCTGTTGTTTTTCAAATATATCATTCAGTACACATACTGAATAGTAGTGAACAACTGCTCTGACTACTACAATTGTTTAGTACTTGTAAGTGAAAAAATGTTGAATCAGTCATGTTCTTACATGTAAATATACACATAGATTAATATGGTGGTATACATCTGAGAAGGTATATACAACAGTCATGTTTGCACATAAAAGGATATATATATGTTTTATGCACACACACACACACACACACACACACACATATATATATATATATATATATATATATATATATATATATATATATATATATATATATATATATATATATATATATATATATATAGGTCTAGGACTATTAAACAAAAGTTCAATAGTCCGAAACCACATCTACTGAACACGCTTTAGCGAAAGTGATTTTTACCGAAAAAGCACTTTCACTAAAGTCCCTCAAAAAAGTAAAAACAAAAACAAAAAAAAAGCACAACTAATGTTTACGCAGGGGGGCAAGCCCCCTCTGCACCCCCCACCCCCCTACTTTTACATTCTCACTCCGAGATTGCACTACAGTGGGGAAAAGGGAATATTCCCTTATCCCCATTGTACTATGATCTCAGCAACAGCCATTCCCCCATGATTTCCCTTATTTTTCAGCATACTTCCATGAAAGTGCTTTTTCAGTGAAAAGTACTTTTGTGAAACTATGCCTGGCTGTTTCAGTTTTGGTGAAATGGCCATTTGGGAAAAAGTACAAGACCCATATATGTGTGTATATATATATATATATATATATATATATATATATATATATATATATATATATATATATATATGTATATATTTATTATATATCCATACACACCCATATATATATATATATATATATATATATATATATATATATATATGTATATATTTCTATATTTCTCTCTCTCTCTATATATATATATATATATATATATATATATAGATATATATATATATATATATAGATATATATATATAAATATATGCATGTATGTGTGTATATATATATATATCTATATATATATATATATATATATATATATATATATATAATCTCAAATACTGAAATGTCGAATTTCAGTATTTCGAGACTATAAAGCCGAATGTTTACAATAGCGAAAGTTCATAATCGCGAATTTTAATATCTCAAATTCATGGTTATGACCTTACGCTACGTAATGTCCGGGATTGTGTGTTGATGGTGCACGGTGCTGTGTGTGGATCTAGGTGTTATGTTAGGTAAGTGAGTGTTTTGTAAGGGTTTTGAGTGGGAGTTAGAGTGTATGTGAGCGTGCTGATATGTTTGATGTGTATGTGAGGGACCAGAGAATGTGCGTGTGTAAGTCTGATTTTGTTTCCTGTTTGTACGATCTCGGAGTTAGTATATATAAGTAGTGGGGTGTGGGGGGCACACCCACATTGGGGGTGCAGGGAGTGTATGAGTTGTGTATGTGTGTAGTTTTGTTTGTTTATGTTGTGATGTGAGTACTGTGGTGTATGTATGGTGTAGTGTGCACGGTTTGTTTGGTGTTTTGAATTTCTCGGTTTTGTTGTTTCAATGTTTTGTGGATTCGATTTCATGGTCTCGAGATACTGAAATTCAATATTTCAGTATTTTGAGATTATGAAGTGAATATATATATATATATATATATATATATATATATATATATATATATATATATATATATATATATATATTTATATGTAGATCTAGGACTGTTGAACGAAAGTTCAATAGTTTGAATCCACAATCACCAAACACACTTTAATGAAAGCGCTTTCACTGAAAAAGTGCTTTCATTAAAGTGTGTTTAAAAAAAATAAAACATTACTTTTATTCTCACTCCAAGATTGCACTACAGTGGGGAAAAGGGAATTTTCCCTTATTCCCACTGTAGTGCGATCTCCACATCAGGCATACCAATGCGAAAGGGCTTTTCGGTGAAAAGCACTTTTGTGCAAATATGCCCGGCCGAATCTCTCTTGGTTATGTTGTCTTTCGGTGATGCATACGGATCCCATATATATATATATATATATATATATATATATATATATATATATATATATATATATATATATATATATATATATATATATATATATATATATATATCCATATATAACATAGGCCCATGACATGTAGTGGAGTCATACTCAGCACCATAACTCTTAACCTGTTAGTGCAAGGGAACGTAATGTATGTATTGCAGTTATAAATGTAGAATGTTGCTACAGTGACAGGGGTTTTGTCAACATACATGTTGTGAAGGAAGGCTCTTTTGTAACTGACATGTATTCCATCAGTTACTGACAGACATCATAAAATCATCATAGTGAAGTACCACACAAATCACAGTAATGATCCTATGGAATACAGATCCAGTATGAGCCATAAACCATGGACAGTCTGAAACAATCTGGTCAGTCAGGAGGTATATACTAAATGCCTTAGTGCAAGAAATGTGGAACAAGCCTGACAAAGGGGATGTTTAGAGCCATGAAATTGGGGATATATCAGAAATACTGGATGAGATAAGCTCATATAGTTGATGCATTCACACCCTCCTCTCTGTCCTAACACATATTAACTGGAGGAGCAGAGATCCCAAGCCACATACTTCACACTAGTTAGTGACATACATCTTCACACCAGCCCATTGCTTAGCCAGAAGTACACAACATGTATGGTGGCCAGGCAACAATACATCTGACAAATATCTGGACATAACATCACACTACGGTAAATATACTGCACTGATAGGCATGTCACCAAGCACTGTCTACACTACAGGCAGACTGCCACAACACTAACACAATTTACCTATGGGGGAATACATGTAATTGCAAATATAGCAGGCACTACAGGCATGTAACAGCATGGGTTAAAAGACACCACTGTGAAAGTGCATACCCACAACTGATCTCAACACAGTCACAGTCACAGAATGGTAAGCCTAATTAATAGTACAGTCTATGGCCTGTGTAAACAAAAGTCATTATCATGTTCGCCACTCACACACTAACCCTACATATACTGTCATAATTCACAGTATAGTCTGACGCCTGAGAATGGTATGAGACATGTCTCAGTCTGGCCTTACAAGCATATACACTGATAGGGTATCAGAAACCGAAGCAGCATGCACTGACAGATAGAACAGAACCAAGAACACTGACATCTACCTCAAACTGTACACAGGCCAAATAACATGATCACAATACACTGCTACATAATACAGACACTCTGTCAACAACCACCATAAGTACACAGACCTCACTACTGTACAGATTACCACAGAATATCTAGGTTTTGTCCACAACTATTAGGCCTCCTTTACATTACATGTGTGGCAGTCTGATATATCACTGGCTTGATATCTGGAATTATGTCATTAAATAATGGTATACTGTACATATCCACCTCTTACTGCATGACATATGAACAAAGGGTGACAGACTTGGGGGACAGAGGCACAAACACAGGGCCAGTATTGACATATTGCAGTTATAAACTGAGAACATTGCTGGTGTAACAGGGTTTGTTGTGACATATCTCTTCTGAGGGATATGAAGTCAGTAACACACATGGATGTTATCATTTCCTGAGTACAATAATCAGAGTATGCTACTGCATTTATGAAGACAGAAAATGTGAGACTAACACACTAAATCTCAGGCTTCAAACTCTGGCCAGTCTGCAGATAGACCTACCGGTGAGAGTTTTCTCAACCACATAACACTGTCATGCCAGACTTTAAATCATGCAGAACAGCCATATCCACACAAACACTGTTAAACCAACATTCCTTCAAATGTAAAACAGCAGTACTTACATTCTGTCCCCCTGTCTGGAACATTCCCCCTCCAGTTTTTTGTCCTGTCTCCACAGTGTTTATTGTAAGAGGTATTTCCAACTACCCTCTGTGATGCTGTTTGTCACACATGCACATGTAGTCCTGCTCACAGTGAGGGAGAAGGGCCAACACCCCTTGCACTGCTTACTTAAAGGGGTGTGTTTCCATGCAATTGATTATAGGAATGACACCACAGGTGTTCCACATGCAATTAGCAAGTGGAGGACTCCATTTTGTGCACAGACCATCAGCTGATCATGAGCATTACCTACCAAAGTCAAGCTTCTGCCTATGCAAAACAGATGCATTTTCCCACATTTACCAGAGAGGGGGTGAGAGAGCAGAGGGAAAGAAAGAAAGGAAGAGAGAAAGAGCCAAGCATGTTTGTGTATGGTCTGTGGGTAGAGAGAGGTCTCTGGGTATTATAATGGTTGCCTATATATAATGTATGGTTGTGTATTGTCTACAACAACCTCTATGGTGTTTGACAACTGTTGGCCTTGTAATGTGACATTGGGACATATGGGTCCTCAATATGAAAATGTAGCAAAACCCACACTGCAATGGATCCTGTTATTTACACAATCACACCAGCAACCACCTAGAATATTGATGAAACACACACATACTTGCCAGTACCAAGTTTCAATCCTGTACCTAGCTATGTAGTGAAACTACAGTGTTATGCAGCTATCGCAAGCGCCATGGCAGTTATATGTTGGAGAGCTGTCCAAAGGTATCTATGAAGGTGAGTGACAGCTGCAGTGCTAAAGGAGGAGTGAGGGAAGTGCAGTAAGTGTAAATGACCACAAAAGCAGGTTTCAACAAAGACTCACACACATTTTCACACTTACCAGGACAAGGATTAGAACTCGTACCTAGCTAGTCTTTTATACTATGGTATTAAGCAGTTATCGCAAAGGCCACAGTGGTTATATGTTAGATAGTTGTCCAAAGGTATCTTTGAAGGTGAGTGACATCAGTTGCAGTGCTAAAGGAGGGGTGAGGGAAGCGCAGTAAGTGTGAATGACCACAAAAGCAGGTGTTAACAAAGACTCACACACAAACACACACATTTTTACAGTTTCCAGGACCAGGATTAGAACTTTTACCTAACTAGTTTGCTACACTATGGTATTATGCAGTTATTGCAAGCACCATGGTAGTTAAATGTTGGAAAGATGTCCAAAAGTATCTTTGAAGGGGAGTGACATCAGCTGCAGTGCTAAAGGAGGGGTGAGGGAAGTGTAGTAAGTGTGAATGACCACAAAAGCACATGTCAACAAAGACTCACACACATTTTAACAGTTGCCAGGACCAGGAATAGAACTCCTACCTAACTAGTTTGCTACATTATGTTATTACACAGTTATCACAAGCACCACAGCAGTTATATGTAGGAAAGCTGTCCAAAGGTATCTTTAAAGGTGAGTGACATCAGCTGCAGTGCTAAAGGATGGGTGAGGGAAATGCATTAAGTGTGAATGACCACAAAAGCAGGTTTCAACAAAGACTCACACACAAACACACACATTTTCACAGCTGCCAGGACCAGGATTAGAACCCCTACCTAATGAGTCTGCTATACTATGGTATTACACAGTTATCGTAAGTACCACGGAGCTTATAGGAGTGAGATTTGGCCAAACGGTTATTTCAAGGTGACTGACATCAGCAGGAGTGGTAACATGGGCAATGAGAAGTGCAGTGTGTGTGAATGGGCCATCAATCATTCCTCTGGAAACACACACACACACACACACACACACACACACACACACACACACACACACACACACACACACACACACACACACACTTTACATTTGACAGGACTGAGTATACAAATGCTACATGAATACTGTTTTTTACTATTGTGTTACACAGTTATCACAAGCACCACAGACACTATAGCGCTGAGGACTACCAAAAGGAATGTCTACAGTGATTGACATCTGTACATCATGCGATATAGGCCAATTGGATGTGTAGTGGGTGGGACAGGCCTTATAATGGGATTTTATCTGTCACTGTCTGTCTCTCTCTTCCCCACATCTCTGTGTGTGTATGTTTGACATATTATAGTGTGTTGGCCTTGGATATGTGTGAGTATTCCTATCCAATGTGTGTGTGAAGCATATATGGTGTACAGTTTGGTGTGTGTGCATAGATATCTGCAAATGACAGATATGTATAGTCCACTGCGTTGTCAGACATGGGATTCATTTCTCTAAGTGTAGGAGCATGCCCAGTATGACCTTCTGTATTGAGTGTGTGATTCCATTCCAGGTAGGATTGTACTCCAGTCCAGGGTTTGGTTTTCTCAACCTACAGATAGCAACCTGTTTCTGCAGGATATCTGTAGATAGGTTGACAATATGGTGTCACAATGGACGATAGATAGGGGGATACTGTAACTATTGCTGTCTGTGCTGCTTGTGTTACATGATTGGTGTTAGCAGAGATATTAAGATATATGTACTGTTTTACACTGTGATGTATTATGTCATCGACTACTGACAGATATAATTATTTGGTCATAGTTATTTACTGGGAAATACAAGATGAATGAAGCTGAGTCCAGCATTGTGGTCCGCAGCCTACACATTCTTGCACACTCCTGCCATTCTGGAGGAGTAGAATTCCAAAGATGTGTGCAGTTGACAGTTACATTTTATGCACTCTGTCTAGGGTAACGTCATCAAGGTAGCTGCACAACTTTCCTAATGCTCTATAACTGCACACAATTAAATAATGTTCAGCATGAAATGTCACCTGTTTTTTTGCACATCCAGTAGACACTTGCTGATGAGTCTGTGTAAATGGTCCAGCACCTTGGTAGTATGGTGGCTGAGGATCCCCTTGTTGTACATATATCAACTTAACAGAATGGCCATATCCTGCTGTGGCCATACCTCTCAGCTGTACAGATTCACCCAGGTTACCCAGAAGCAGGGCTCATATATCTGGTCAGTTCCCCTTCACATTGTGGTTTATGAGCAGGTTTATAGCCACCCATTACTGGGTTTGCAAGCAGGGGAAATATGCACACACATCAGAGTTTCAGACTTCACACACTCCATGACGTCCATGCATGTACAACCCCTCCCCCAATCTGTTATTCTATCCTCTTCCTAACATTATGCAAGCAATATCTGGGAAGTATCCCTATAGTTGGCCCTTCATCCCAGCAGTATTTATGGATTGGCCCCCAGTTCATGCAGTAGGACATGTTGGCATGCTACTGGGATTTGTCAATATGGCCTTGCATTTGTGTTCTGTTGACTGTGTTAATTTGTTATTTGGGGCCCCATGAGATACCATACATTGGCACTACGGGTGAGGCACAGGCCTTTGACAGAGGAATGTAGGCCATTTGGTAGTAATGTAGGCCATCTGTAGCAGGCCAATGCATTCTGTACCTCCTACTTTCCCAGGCTGCGAGCCAGTGGATTCCCCTGGGGTGACAGGGTAAGTGTTTGAGGTGTTAATGGCAATAGTTCCTGTACATATTGACCCATTGGTCCAGATGCATGCAGGGTGCTGCTTACAGCTAGGGGCACGCCTGTATAAGACACCTCTTCAGCATGCTGCATTCTGTGGGTATTCCCATACAGAGGTGGGGTCATACTGCACTCATTCCCAACAGCTAGGATATGACCTGTGATAAACCTGTGGTTGATGGTGGGGTGAGCTGAGTGCATGTGTGATATGGAAGCTACTTGCAGCTGACTCACATATATACCTGGGACATTCCCCTTATGCTGCCTTGTGCAGGGACATAGGCAGTCTCTCATTACCTCATAGCTGTGCCTTTTGTGCTCTGCCAGTGATTGTCCTGACAGCATCAGTATTCCATACTACACAGACAACTAAAGTGCTGCTAACTTGTATGTACAATTCCAAAGTTGTGTGCAGTTGACAGTTACATTTTATGCACTCTGTCTAGGGTACTTCCACCTGTGTACTGTGTGTATATCTGTGCCCACATTCATGGCATGTCCATCTTTCAGAGAGTGACAGATATTTTAAGGATGACTGCTGACATGGGTATTGCTGAGAAGCATTGTGGTTGGCACTGCAGTTGTCAGTACATGTCCCTGTCATCCACAGTACTGTCCATAGGCCACCAACACACAGCCCTCCATGCCTACAAGCTGACCACTTCAACACAATATTGAGCACATGACAACCTAACACATGGACCCCTGCATATTGTACATATGCAACAATCTATCCTGTAGATTGGGCCAGCTCGGGTAATCTGTGCTCCACTGTTATTACACCTCACACTTACATGTTACTGCATTTCTGCATGGGATTGTGTGGGGGGGGGGCACACTTGATGACTTTAAACATTTCCTATGACTGTACTGGTATTTCAGGTACTCTGTTGGCTTCCATTTCATTTTGTATTCTGACCTATCATGCAAACTGGAAGCATATCGGTAGTGTACAGATCGTAGGTTTTATTGACCTACGTTTCAGTTTCGGACTTCTTACCTTTCAGAACTGACATACAACTGCCAGACCTGTTGTAGTCTGTCTGTGTAGGTCTGGAGGGAGGCTGTTAACCATTGCCATCAATTGGAGGCCTTAGACCACCCTTTCTTTATGGTCATCTACACCTGTTCTGCTGGCTGAGGCTGGTGGTGGGTATGTGAGCCACACTGACAAGCATGTGTGTGTCCTATAGACACACATTTGAGCCATGAAATGTACTGCAGTGGGATTTGTCACCTTATCTAGTAGTGCCTAGTATGTTGATAGCAGTATTTGTTATGGATTTCATGCTGCCTATATAGGTGTCCACTATCTGCTGCCATCCCATTCAGCCACCCGATTCCCTGATACTCACATCCATACCATAGATACAACTATCAGAACATACTACTCCATTCAGCAATTGGTAGGAAGACTGACTTACCTTGTGGCTGTGCCAGTATTGCGGATGGCTCGGGAGGGTTGACTATGTCAGATGCACATAGTACACTCCCTATACATGGTAAAGCACAGGTAGTGTCATGTTTGGCATCCCTTTTACTGTATGTGCGAGTCAGAGAGAAATGTCATTCCCTGAGTCCCTACCATATCAGTGTATGTACTATGCACTGTCTCTGCCAAGGCCTGGGCATACTGGGCATGCCTCCTTCTGCCTACATGGGCAGGCTCAGGCAGTTCCTCCTCCGAGCCACTCTGTGCCTGTGATGGCCTTGGCAATAGTGAGGGGCTGTGTGGCCTTGCCCCGTGCTGTTCCTGCTGCAGCTGTTTCCGCAGGATCATATTGTGTAGCATGGCACATACTATGAACATTTGTGTACATGTAGCTGGAGAGTACTGCAAGACATCACTGGATATGTCCAGGCAGTGGAACCATGATTTGAGCATTATGATTCTGGTTTGTGCGTGTGCCTCATTATGGAGTTCTTGTCGGGTGTGTGTGCATTTCTGATTGGTATCATCAGCCAAGGTTCCAGTGCGTAACCTACATCCCCTCACTAGGTGGCTATATGGGATGTCCCCACTAGCAAATGACTGGTACAGCTGTGCTAGTCGACCTAGCTGCCATCATAAACTCTCCTTTCAGCAGATTATTATACACAAGCTTTGGGTGCATACTAGACCTGTGTAAGCAAGACGAATTAGACAATTTTAACAGTTAATGAAGATTTAAAAAATGTTAGACAAACCTCCATCTTTTGCTTTTAAAAATCAAGAGATAGTTATACTATAAACGGTCAATTGGCTCTTTTGGTAATAACCCTACTGTTTGTAGGGTTCTCATCATGCATCCTTGTTATAATTGTAATGCTTGTGGATATGTACTTAAACATTTGGATTTTATACATCGTGATACAGGTAAATGTTATAAGTTGAAGTTGTTTGCTAACTACAAAACAGCTAATGTACTGTATTTAGCTAGCTGCTGTGTATGTTCATGTTTTTATGTGGGAAAGACTAATCAAACCTTTAGGGAATACATTCTTGAACACCAATATGACATTAAGAAAGAAAAGCTAATGAACGCTTTAGCTAAACATGTTTAGTTGGATAGTGTTGAACGTAAGTTCAAACTATGGTTCTATGAGTCTTGGATTTAACTTTGAAAGATAAGGTTCAGGTCCATGAAATGCATAACCCTAGTATAATTTTTCTTGTGAATATGTAACAATTTCATCAGGGCTGAATCAGAGAATGGCTTGTAGGTCGGGCATAAGTCGCTTCTCAATAAACGATATAAGATGGAGTAAAGGGAGTGGGCCTTTAGTTGGTCTGCATAAGACGTGTCTTACGCTTTGTATTTTTTTAATGAGAAACCTCTTATGTTGCTACAATTGGTGTAAATGCCTAGTTAGGTACATGCAGAAAGGAGCATTGTACTCAATTATGGACCTAATGAGGGACACATGCAACTTCACTATGACTTCCTTTGATTTTGATGCCTTGCTTTTACTTGTAAGTTGAACCACACAGAAGGATCTATCTGTATTTCTAGGTCCCTCCCCACTGGCTCCACTTTTAGGGGTGTGCTATCAATATCATAATTTGCAGGGCTATCTGATTTACTGATTTACTGAAGGGTATGATTATGTATTTTTTAGCATTTAGTCTCAGAACATGGTTTGGGCACCAGTTATTTGTCATTTTTAGGCCTCTATAGGATGTCAACATCATTTGAGGATTCAATGATTGCTCCCAGCATATAGTCATCAGCAAACCTGGTGAGCCAGAGCCTCCCCAGCATTGGCCTTCACTGCAGAGAAGTATATGCCAAACAGGAGAGGTTCTAACACTGAGGCCTGTGGGACACCACTGGTAACAGGTTCTTTATTGGAAGTGGATTAAACTATCTGGACAACATGTGCCCTGTCAGTGAACCAGCTGGCTATCCATCTGATGATGTAGAAATTTATGCCTAACTTGGTAAGTTTATCTATGATCCTTAGGTGGGGGACTGTGTAAAAAGCCAGGTCTAGATAAGTGGTGTGTACCATTTTGCCCTCATCCATGGCCCTAGTGATTTTCTTGAAGAAGTCCACCACATTGAGCAGGCAAGACCTCCTTTTGTCAAAGTCAAATTGGGTCTGGTCCATTGTTTGGAGAGTTCCTATGTCATTATTGATCAGGTCCATGATAATTCTCTTTATGGCCTTGCAGAGAAGATTGGTCAAGCTTATGGGTCTATAGATCCCAGGGTCAGTTGATGGGCCCCTCTTGTGCAGAAGGATGACTGTTGCAGTGATCCATTCCTTTGGGACAAACCCTGTCTGGAGGCTGTGGTTAAAGAGGTTTTCTAGTGGCCCTGATATCTTTTATTTTAAGCTATTTAAAAAGCATCCTGAAATGTTCAAAGCCATGCAGCCTGTGTTTTTGGCTTTAGTGAGCACAGTAAGGACCTAGTCCCTCATAATGATGAGAAGGGGAATGGTTGTGGGTATTTCTTTAGGTGTGGCAGGAAGTGATGGGGGGGGCGAGGGCTTGTCCAGAATATGAACCCAGGACTTCTCATAACTAAATCGAGGATCATACCCCAGGTGATATAGAGGGTGCCCTATAGTTAGTCATGACATGATTAGGCGTCTTGTTAATGGCAAGTTGGACATCCAGATCATTATCTTGTATAACTAGTGTTGAGGTGAAGGTTTTTTTTATAAATATGACAACATCACCACCACCTTTAGTGCCTTCTTCTAGAGCAGTGTGCCTAAATGTATGATCGACATTGAAGCTCTGCACTGATGGAGTGCTCTCTTGAGAGATACCCCCTCACTAGCTTGCTGAACCTCAAAGGATTCAGTCCTATGTGACCTCCTGCACATCTATAAAGCTAATAAAACCTTCAATATCTGCTGAAGAGATCTTAACCTACTCTGAAGCATAAATAGGGCCTGCAGGCAAGATAGATATATTCCAGATAATTCCTCTATTATGGAACAGACTTCCTTTGAATGTAAAACAAAGTGGCTCCATCTTTAAGCATAACCTGGATGAAAGGATGGGCAATCATAAATTCCCCCTGGGTCTAGTCCCTCAAGCCCTCATTGAAATGGGTCGAAGCTAGGGAGAAATTAGTTATGTCAATGGGTATCTATGTTTTAGGGTATTGTGGCCAGGCTACTAATGGTCCTGTGGCTCAACAGCCTAGTATTGACCTATAAACCTATGAACAATTGGCTACCAAAATACCTGGTTAAAAGACATAATCCTTCATCATCAGATAAATAAGACACTTTGGTGTGATGAATTCATATCTCAGCGTACCTCCATCTCTGAAATAAACTTCCACCTCATTCAATCATAGTAGCATTCTTGCTACATTCAAGGTAAACATGGATTTTAATGGCAGCCTCAAATTCTTTACCAGTCTAGTTTGTGTTGCCATCTTTGAGGCTGCAGGGAACCTTTGAATATTGTTTATTTGTTTGGTTTGCCGTGGTCTGTAAATTAATTCCTAAGCACTTAACTATGAGTTTGCAAACTTAATAAAAATAATGGCAGCCTTTGAGATTTTGAAGAATGCAAAGGACAAGATATCTATTACTGAATGTGAGCTCTAGGTGCCTTTCACTATGTTTTCCCATACATTGAACACATTTTATACATTGGAAACCAGCAAGCTGTTTGGTCAGTTTTGCTTGTCTGTTTTCTCTGCACATATATAACTTTGTAAAGGTATATGTGGGCATGCTTGTCTCTCACTGGATTTTTCTCTGTTTTTATTGTCTCTTGCTTGCAAGAAAATGAGTCATGGACACTCACAGTCTATATCAATGCTGGACGCCATAAACATTCAGGCACCTGGCTGGTCTGGTACAGGTTCAAAGCTATGTATTTAGCAAGTATTGAATGGCCAGCAAAAAAAAAAAGAAGAAAATATCATGACATGATTCAAACTCTTGAATTTTCAGACTAACAAATCATCCCAGTTTTTACATGTTCAGTAAGGAGGTCATTATTTAGCTGTAACTTTCCCAGTCTGGAGAAGAAATATAATAATAATAGTCAGGTTTAGTGTTGTCAATTGATCGCATTCACATTCTCAGCAGATACTATGTCATTGTATAACAAATATGTCTTGCGTTCATTTCCCATGTCTAAGGCCGTATTTACAATGGACAATGAGATTTAGCAGTGCTGACAATGACATACAATGCTCTTCCTGGGGTAGAAACCTGCTAGCCTTGGGGAGCTGAACTCATACTTGATGTTTTAAAGAAAAACATCATCAAGGTAGCTGCACAACTTTCCTAATGCTCTACAACTGCACACAATTAAATAATGTTCAGCATGAAATGTCACCTGTTTTTTTGCACATCCAGAAGGCATAAACGATTGATCCAATAAATTCATAGAGGTGTGTGTGTGTGTGTGTGTGTGTGTGTGTGTGTGTGTGTGTGTGTGTGTGTGTGTGTGTGTGTGTGTGTGTGTGTGTGTGCATATATACATGTGAGTGCGTGCGTGTCTGTGTGACATATCCTGAAATAGTCAGGCAACAATCCAGGACTGGTTTTCTGTTTTTTGCTCTTTGCTTCTTGGTATGGGCTATGGAAACTCCATGACCTTGAAAAGATTGAAGCAGTTATCAAATAAGGAATGGATGATTCTTCTTGCTTTTGTTCTTTGTGTGAAAATGTTAAAGTAGGTATCAAAGGGAATGAAGTAATGAATGTATTGCTGTGCCAATGAAACGAATAGAACGATATATAATGATCACTGTATAAACAGCTTTTACATATCCATATATCTATATCTGTCTATGAATACATATACATAAAATACAGATATAGATACATTAAGATGCATTAGCAGTATATATATATATATATATATATATATATATATATATATATACACATATATATAAACAGTATGTATATATATATATATATATATATATAGATATATACACACACACACACACACACACACACACACACACACACACACACACACACACACACACACACACACATCTATATCTCACACCTTATGCATTCACACACACACACACACACACACACACACACACACACACTGAAAAAAAGTTTTCAACCATCTAAAATATAAATTATTTTATTTAAAATTGTTTACATTTAACAAGAAAGGTAATAAAACAAAATTCAATGCTTGTGTTTAAGAAAAAATGAAATGCACAATTTTTAAAAAATGTGCATTTCTAAATAGAAATGAGTAATAAAATAGATCCGTTTATGTTACAGTTAAAAGTTAATTCTGTAAAAAGATTAAAAATTAAAAGGCAAGTAATATAAGAAGCTCAATAATAATATACAACATCTGCTTATTTTCGAAATCCAAATATTTTCATAAGGAATGCACTACTCATTCAGTGACCTTAACTGCACCTTCATTTAGTTAACTTTTTCTGGTGAAGGTCTGTATTACATATGAACATACTTCATGGTTTATGATGTAATATTATTAGACAGTCACTGTTGCTAAGTACACTAGTAGATGCATGAGCAAAGGTGGTTACTGCACATTAATTATAGTTGAGAGCATATAGTCTTCAAAATGTTTTGGGCATATTTCAAATTCTAGCATGCCTCCGTGATGGCAGTAAGCATTAGCTAATGTGCCCACATTTCCTGTGTTCTTTGCATTCATTTCTTCCCTACAATATGCCTGCCTCTCCACTACTTTCCTTACATGTGCACACCCACACATGCACACATGTGAATGGTTTGCACTATGTACTTATAATAATAGTCTGATTGTTTACATTTATGATATAAAAACTAAGCAGGTAAAAACAAACAAACAAATAAAATATCCCTGAAGTCTAAGTATCATACTGGAAAAGTTGAGTGTTTGAGAGATACCATTAATGATTTTTAAATAAAATGAGTAGTAGTTTTTCCAGTGTACTTACTATCAACCACATTGTGTGATGAATGGCAGCTCTTTATATGCTACCATTTCAACTTGAATGCACCATACTGGTGTAATGAATTTATATTAGTTATATACCTCAGTGCAATCTAATATAGATTGAGCGACCCATCCCTAAAGAATTCAGATTAACATGTATATGTAAAATTGTCCCATTTTCTAAAGCACCGAGAGGTCATGACAAGATTTTGACTTCAGTTTGAATGCCACATTCTTGTTGTTTTTGGCAACTACTTTATCCAGAAATCTCCTAGCCTTCTTAGGCAAGCTTTCCTTCCTTTTGTGATAGCTCATCCGCTTTGCATTCATTTCTTTGCTGTCTCTCCTTAAACGAAGTTGACGCACGATCCCTTCAAATAATTCTTGGACATTGTGCTGGACAGCAGCTGATGTTTCAATGAACTTACAGTCAAACACAACAGCACATGCTCTACCCTCTGAGAAAAATAAAAATAAAAATAATGTAACAGAATAAACTTCAGAATGTGTTCAGCCATTATCATAGTAAAAGTGAATTATAGGCAATATGGAAAACAGCTTTAAAATGTGATATTAAAGTGATAAAATACTTTTTGCACACAAACCGCTTTTTCAAATACATAAACATTGCTTATATTTAAAAAATATTAATCCATTACAGCCATAAAATGCAATATTTATTAAACAATAAATATGACTACCTGCCAAATCTATACCCATAACACAACATTAAATTATTCTAACAACAATAAAATATTTTAAAAGCAAACAGATTTTAAGCAATTCCATTAATAACTTCTAGGTATCTTATGCCTAAATCAAGGTCTTATTCTTGTAGCTCAGTCAAAAGCAGGTTGTCCATGGGGAACCATGTTATAACTACATTATTGGCCAAACACAATATCACATTTGAATAAAATGCACTTAACTGAAATAATTCTAAAAGAAGAGAAAGGCATTTAGGCAGTGTGACACAAAGGAAAATATAATATCCCTTCATCATCAGTGATATATATTGCAGGGTTAAATGTTTTGTAAAAAATAATTAAAAAAAAAAAAAAATGTAATAAATGGCGACTATCTGATGCAAAAGTTTTCACCCTGACTACAGTAATAGCAATCCTGTTTCAATTAGCAGATTAGGAACTAGAATATCAGCCATAAGAAAAAGTGGTGAAGGATTGGCAAATGTCCTTCTACTTCAAGAGCACCTTCAGTGGGGGCTAAAGGCTAGTCTTAGTTATAAACAGAAGCATCCTGAGGTACATACATTGTCTGAGAAGGAGAGCATATATAAGAAGGGAACGTTTGTATATGCAAACCTACAAAATCCATTCTATTTTGGATATCCTTGAGCCAAGCAAAGAAAAACAAATAGCATAACCAGGAAAAGAAATGTTCTCAGCCACATATACAATAGGTGGATGGCTAGAGCCAACATTTGTCCTTCACTACGTACTCACTGATGATTAAGGTTCTTCTTCAAACAGATAACCCACATTGCTTTATGACATAAGGAAAAAATGAATGGGGGGGGGAAACAAATACTTTTAAACTAGGCATGTTACTCTGCTCTACTGTATACTAATTATTGTGTTATCCCCCCCCCCCCAGAGATTTCCTTCCTAGGTCTCTGATCAAAAGGCCCCTTCTGAGCTCTATAGGACTATCCTGGTAAATAAATGAAAATATGTAAAGAGTAATAGTGAAGGACAAGCAATCAATGAAAATAAATCAATAAATCAAGTTTATCATCAGGAAATCTGGAAATCAGATATTCTGTCAGGAACTGAATTATGGTACATACTTGTTAAGCATTCTGAGTCATTCTGAGCACTCGTATACTCCTGAAGTTTATTTCCCAAAATATGTACTGTTACACTTCAATTTCCTATTTGCATTTACTTTATTTTGTCATAATAGCCTTTTATTTTTTGTAACTGTCACCCTGAATGATGTAAAATGTGATCATTAGCAAAATATCGGACTAATCAGAAGAATTCTCTTCGTTATTCATCTTAGAAGAGTAAAACAAATCCCAGACCTTTTACTTTAAGTGAAACAATTGATTTGTCCTACAGTTAAACTTTTCATTCTTTGTGGTAAAATTAGCAAGGTGTTTGCTTATCTTCAGTATAAATAATATTGCAGATATAAATGAAACCTGGATTCAGGAATATTGCAAAGCAGACATTGCAGGAAACAATGTACAGTTATCCAGTCTTCTGTCCTCATTCCCTCAGTATCATTTAAGACCTCCATACTTGTCTAGGTAAAGTTTCAATAAACACATCAGTTTCCAAAACAATATTACAAGTTTGTTTTAACATGTGCATTGGGTAGGACTGTGGGTGGTATAAAGGATGGGGCTTTTGTCAGTTTTTCCCTCTTTTAAAGATAGCAACCCTATTATTATGTTTGATAACTGCAACACTGTTTGAGAAAAAGTTGCAAACTTAATCCCAAACTGTATGTCAGATTTTACTCCTTACTGACTATGCATATGATTGTGGTATTCCTTTTTCATGATTGTCACAATCAGATAATCCAAAATAATCACACATAAATATATTATAATTTCCTATGTCATTGTAGTATGTAACTTTGTTGTATACAAAATAAAAATAATAAAAATAGATTAACAGATGTAAGCATTGTTACAGAATACTATCATTGTATTATTATGCATCACTGATGTATATGAAGTCAAGAATAATTCAAATGTAAAATTTTCCACTTGTCATGTCATGTTTCTTAGTCATGACTAAAAAAGCCTCTAGATTATCCCATTCATATTTAATGATTAAGCAATAACCCACGTCTGGGTGTGGGTAATGCTAGATTTACATTTGACAATATGACCAAAAAATGTATAACATCATTAGAATGTATTTGCAAAGATTCATGGGAATTTTTAAAAGGAATAAAAAAAGAATTTTTTGCAGAAACACGGTTTATGATTACCATTGATATTATTGATTTATTCCCAAGCATCCCGCACGAAATAGGACTTGATTGGTTCAACGAGATGTTAGTTACAACTTTTAGTGGTGACATCATTAAGTTAATAGTAGAATTTATGGGAATTATTTTAAATAACAATTTTATAATTTTTAATGGAGAACTTTCATATGCAAATCTTGTCCTACATCATTGGGAACTGGAACACATCTTTGTATCAAATTGGGCCAAATATATTGTCCACTACAAAAGATTTCTGGACGATATATGCATTTTATGGAAAGGTACTTACCATGATTTTATTAGTTTTATAGATTACATCAATGGATCTACTAATTTCTTAAAATTTACTTATGAAATTAACTCTAATCAATTACATTACTTGGACATCAATTTAATGAAAAACAACGAAACCAATAACTTTGAATCTAGTATCTATAGAAAGAGTACTTATTCAAACATGTTTTACATTTTGACAGTAGCCACCTTTTTCCAAAAAAAGAGTATCCTTAAAGGCCAACTAATTAGAGCATCAAGAATTTGTAATACAGACAACTTATTTCAAGCTGAGATAGAATATTTAAAGACTCTTTTTCTAGAGAAAAAGTATCCTTTAAGTTTGATTAATGATTTAATTAATGAAATTTCAATGAAAAGAAATGAAAAATATGCCCCACTTTTAGGTAATGAACTAATTAACAATACAAATGAGATTGAAAATAACGAAGAATATAAAAAGCAAGCATTTGTATATACCTTCAATAGTGATAGTAATGAAATAGAAGCCATTATTACAAAATATTGGCCGGTGATGTCAAATAATTTAGAAATTAACAAAATGATTCCAAAATTACCAAAGTTTATAAGGAAGAGAAATAATAACCTTAAAAATCTCTTTGAAAAAGAAACAAGTAACAACCCAAACAACACAAAACTAATGAGGGGCACCTATAAATGTGGAGCCTGCAAGCAATGTGCTTTTATGCTTGATGATATAGGATTATATTTAAAATCAAGAAGTATGGGTTTATATGCCCTAGGACATTACAATTGTAACTCGAAGGGCATAATATACTTAGGAATATGTCAGCATTGTTTATCTTTTGAAGAGTATATGAACATTCCAAATAAAACAAAAAAAGAAACGAATGCATTCTTTAAACATTCTTTAGCATGCAAAGAAATGAATTTAAAATTTTTAGTGCTTGAACAGGTAAAAAATGATATCAGAGGGGGAGACTGGGAAACATCCCTGGAATACAGGGAATTAGTATGGCAAATTAAATTAAATGCTGCAAAAACACCAGGGTTAAATGAGCATGTTAGTATAAGCAGTGTATTAAAACAAAGAAGGGCAAAATTATAACAAAGCAACAATGAATTAGAAACTTAAGCATAGATACTAGGGTGAACAGGTTTCAAAATGGTTTTATGATTTTTAAAAAAATTTTTGATTTTTTATATATATGTAAGAATATATTGTATAATTAATTATTTATTTATTAAAGGTAATAAGTTATGTATTTATTCAATGATTGTAGTTATTTATAATAATTACAGTAAAGTAATTTTTGATGTACAAATTAACATCCTAAATAAAAATACATATAAATTCTTTTAATGTAGAAAATACAAAAATCAACAACAATAACAGCATTAATGTAATAATTTTAATAAATAGCACAAAACTGCAGTACATATCCATAAAATGCCAATATATCAGTGACCGAATCAGTAAAATCAAATGTTAAGAGATGACAACCATCATTTTTATGACTAATCCTTATAAGTATAGCTTTCTACCCAAGGGCAATGAGCATAATACAAAGGAAGAAAAGAAATTCATTTGCAGCTTGTTTGAAAAACACCACATGCATAAACATAAGCAGTCCGGTCAAACAAAGCACTCCACAATAAGTGGTGGAAGCTAAAGAACATAAAACACGTTACAAAAAGGACATCTTTTAAAGATTGTTTAATATTTTTAACACTTCTTATCCTATGAAGGGAATACAGCTTTAAGTATAGAAACGCTTGAAAAAGTCCTAATGAGATAATTACACAATTAATTAAGCAACCAAGGGGTATATAAGCATATAGATTGCATAGTAAAATTATCTTGAGAAAGCCGATCTATTGGAATTATTCTTTTGTGGTTTACATTTTGAGTTAAGAACAGAACTGTAAATCTTGTTTTTTATTGGCTTCATTGAATCTTTTGTTTTTTACTGGCTCTATCTGAATAAAATTGGATTATCAAAGAAAACGTTGGTTCTGCTGTGGTTTTCGTTACAAACCTTGAGGTTGTCCTGCATTGTTCTTGTTTGCTTATAATGCTAGATTTACCCACGGTTGGTGTGGTTTAGTCACGAGGGCAAAGCCTGAGTGACCAAACAAAGACAACCGTGAGTAAATCCAGCATTGCCCACACCCAGATGTGGGGTATTGCCATTATACAATGACATTATTTAAGAAAACAAAACACTTACTTTTCTTAAATAATGTCTATGCTGCCCTTCCATGGTTTTTCACTATCCTGGGGCTTTTTCTGATGTACTGTGCATGCATATGGGACTTGTCCTCCCACGCTTACACGGTACATCAGAGCTGTGCAGAGGAAGCAAAAGAGAAAGGAAGATCTCCATTGCTATTTTTTTTAATTCAAAATAAAAAAAAAGTAAAAAACAAGAAATTGGGAGACATTTTACTTTCAGGAGAGCTGAGATAGACAAAATAAAAGAATAATCAGGTACGTTTCTTTAATTTTGCAGAACTTACCTGATTATCCTTTTATTTTTGTCTGTGCCATCTCCCTCATTTGCTTTAAGTCTCATGGTTTCTTTTTTTATTAAAAAAAAAAAAGAAAAGTAAAAAACTTATGAAAAATGCTAACAGGAAAAAGTCTGGGTGACCAGACCTTTTCCCATTGGTATAGCCTCCAGTTTACAACAGGCACGCTGGTTGGGCTGGCCAATCCGCGTGCTTGTTTTTTAATATTAATTGCCAGCCATTGTATAAAATATAAATAAATCATTCAATGGTACATAATATTTATGGAACAGACTAATTTGCATAGATTAAATAGAAACAGTGGAAAAACTGAAACACTCATTTAAGGCATCCTATGCTGACATTGAGGGTCTTATTGTTAGAGATGAAACAAAAATCTTTTCTGCTATAAGAATAAGTTTGATAACTGCAAGAAGATCCCTAGCACGCCTACTGAAAAGCAAAACGACTTTTTCTTTCAGGAGTGGAAGCATTCAAACTCATCTCCTGCCTCATCCTATTTAGAAACCTACTTACACCTAGCCTGTATGTATTGCCACACCTCCTAACACGTGTAGAGATCCTACATGGACAGCCTTCACCTGAGCTAAAATTCTGAGAATGCAGTTTTCCAGCCTACCTGTAAACAAATGTATATATATCTCACAAACTATAAAAGTTATAAAAGGTTAATGTACAAAAGTTATTCATTGCACTCTCCTCTTCACAAAAGTTATATTAATATGTTAGCAGGGCCTAATGATAATTTATGTTGAAAAAATAATGAAATAATATGCAAATTAATTATGCATTTATTTTGAATTTGTTAACTGGGATAAAACATTGATCCTATTTGACCTATTTCACTCACAGCCCTGTGTAAAACCAACAGACAAATTATTCTATAGAGAGTGAATGACAAAATGCAATATATACAGATATACAGTGTGACTCTGAGAGTTGGTTTGAAGGTATAAAGGCAATAGATACATGATGTTATATACAGAGTGACTGACAAAGCACAATAGATACATAACATTATATACAGGGTGACTGACAAAGCGCAACAGATACATGACATTATATATGACAAAGCATTATAGATACATGACATTATATATGACAAAGCGTTATAGATACATGACATTATATATGACAAAGCGTTATAGATACATGACATTATATACAGGGTGACTGACAAGCACAATATATACATGCATTATATTCAGAGTGGATATCAGACTTGCTGCATTAAAGGAATCGCAATGAAAAACAGAATCCGAGCAATGTATGCAGAGGGAAGAAGGGCAGGACGGGCTTATGGTATCTGGCCAGAAATATAGCAATTGCATTTTCCTAGAGTTTTATAACATGCTTTTATTTCTGAGCAGAAAATGGGGTAAGAGGAATGATCTTTAAGAAAAGAAGGCAGAGATTCGTACAGTTTGGGACCAAGGACTGAGAAAGCACGGTCTGTGCAGTATAGCCTAGTCTGTAGAGTTTGGAGGAGAGAACCTAAGTGATTAGGATTTCTAAAGTTATATGTTGGTGCATCTCTGAATAGTCAGCGGGATGCTAGTTGTATGTAAATGTAAAGAAGCATTAATATCAGTGTAACCATAGCAGATAGACTCCAACTATTAGTCTGATGTTTGTTAGTGTATATATGCTGTGCATTTTTCCGCAAAGCAATTTTGCAAGTGTCACTTCACTTTTGAGTTATTTGCATAATTATGAATGACATGCATGTTTGAATATTTAGTGAGCAAATACATGCATATTTGCATATTTAATGAGCAAATATATATAAATATCTATAAATGGGTGCTGGATGGACACCAGCAATCAGTACGTTTTTTCAGCATTGTGTATGCTTTCATTTGAAACCCCACAGCATTATATAACCACTTTCTGGTTCAAATTATGAATATATGTAATAATATATGGCATACCTCATAGTATATCCAGAGCAAAAACTCAGGTTTTCTCTGGTACTGAGTACCCCATTTGTCTGACAAAACATTTCTGACTTCTGTGATGAATGGGTATGTGAAATGATGTTCAACAATGTACCCCTGTGAAAAAATGCCTGAAATATTTATAGAAATATAGTATTTATGTGTATTTACATATTTTGTTGCTAAAACAGTGTAAATACCTACAAACTGATTGTAGGTTCACAGTAGGTGATACTCTATGCGATATTACATAAGCTTTTGTTTGATACCAGGAAGTACCATATATACTCTGTCTTGGTCATGCTATTAACATAAATAATGATATGACACATATTCATAATTTGGCTTAAAAATAAAATTATACTTTCTCACTTATGGGTAATCTCATTTGAAGCAGAAGTCATTTTTAATCCTGTGTGTTTGTATATATACATATATGTGTATGTGTATATAGATAGATATCTCTCTATCTACCTGTACATATGGGTTCAGTGTGTTTCGTTGTACATTTATTATATCAAATGTTTCTAAACAAAACTTTTTAAATGAAATGCCACTTTATCACAGGGTGCCAACATTTGCTTTGCAGGATTTTTATACAGTGGGTAGTTGGATTTTACCTTTCCATAGTCTTTTGCAATATAGTAGTTGGTATATACAATTAGCTGGGGGTGTGGCATGGTTAGGGAAGCTTTATCGGCATAAAACAGTTTTTTTTTCAGTTTAATGATCGTCAACTAGTCAACTATTAGTGGACTGATGATGTAGTGAATGATAATCATATATATATATATATATATATATATATATATATATATATATATATATATATATATATATATATATATATATATAGAGAGAGAGAGAGAGATATGTATACAGATATGAATATATTCAGAACATAACACTTAACATTTACCATATAAAATTAATTATAAAAGTACATTTCTATGATCACATTCCAAAAGCAGCATGTTACATACGTACCTGCTACTGAAACATCCCGACATCTCACAAGATCACATTTATTGCCTACTAATATAATGGGGATATCATCAGCCTGGCGTGCCCTCCGCAGTTGTATTCGGAGCTCAGAAGCTTTTTCAAAGCTCACCCGATCAGTAATAGAGTACACAATGAGGTAGGCATCACCAATTTGCATGCAATGATCCTGAATCCAGTCTTCATTATACTGATACTGAGAGAAGAAGAAGAAGAAGAAGAATTATTAGAAAGTGGTACCAGAGCAGCAGCAGCTTAGTGGCATTAGAGAGCAATATATCTCAGTGCAAGAATCTTTAAAGAGTGATTTAAATGTACTAAATAAACATGTTCACATTTCTGGAAATATTTATACATAGTTAAAAATCTTACCAAGCTCTGAAAACAAGCACCATATAATGTGTCTATACAACATAATAACATTAAAGTAAAAGATTTCATATACCAGATTTATTAGTGATGTCCCATTGGAGATGATATGTGAAACGTCACTACTGGAAAATGCATTCTGGCAGTATTACTTCTGTCTACAATGCAAATCATCCCACTGATGGCAAACGGGCATCATGTCAGTAGTAAAAGGCAGATACAGACTAGCTGGTAACCCAGCTATATCATCATTATGCTGTATAACAGAAGGTCTAAATGACTAAATGACTCAAATCACATTGGGTCTACTATGGATAAAGAACCACGCACCAGAAGAATGCTTTTCTGCTAACTTAATTAAGGAAAATCAGTACTTGCTCAGCTAAACTGTACTGTGCATTAAATATTCAGCCATCCAGCCTTTTTCTAAACTGTTCTCCTGGTGATGACCATGGTGGTATCAGGAAGAATAAAGACCTGATTTTTCCATCCTCAGTCACATTTTCTAGCTCACCTAATGAGATCCCTGGGTGTACCCAGGCAACTCATGGATATAATAGTTCTGGCATATTGTGGATCTGTTGCAGGACCTTTACTTAGTGGACCAAGGCTTTTATACCTCCTGTGAGAGACAGGAGGAAGACAGATGTTCACAGCACAAGCATTCAACATTAGAAAGTGCGAGCACTATTGTGTGATTTAGCTGAAGGATGCTTAAGCACTCAGCTGATATTTGAATTGGACTAAGAAGCTGCAACTCTTGACATTAAACATGATGAAAATGTGTGGTCTGGCACTATAAATAAAATTCAAAATTATGTTGAGTTGGAGGAGACAAAATGATTTTCAGCAATTTTAAGTGCAACCTTACAGTTGTCAACAATGAGGACACATTCATTGCTGATGGGAGGTGGCACAATGTATGAGGGACTGGGTCTAGGAAAGCTGAGTTATCCAGGAACTGTGGTTTAACAGAAGTGATATCAGATGCTGGTAAGTGTCCACTTTCTTTTGCAGATACTGTATGGTGGTAGTCTGATTTAAATTTGGAGAAGAGACTGGAGGTGGGTAAACAGCCTTGAAGGAAAGGCACCTTCTGCACCATTTTTGATGGCTAAAGGTGCAGACTTCTATGGACAACTCCATGTTTTGGCAGATAATATTGTACCTTTTAGAGACATGATTGATACACATACGACCATTGCCTCATTTTGTTTGGGAAGCCATCTAGTATGTTAACTTAGAATCTGAAGAAGTTTTCTTAATTGCCTTGATAAAAAAAAAAAATCAGTAGCAGGACAGAAAAATTTTATACGGTATAATCTGCACCTGAAATAAGACAGTTCACATGTAGGCAAGGTACCTTTTTTTGAAGAAGAAGTAAGATGTAAGAGTGGCTTTAGCAAAATACTGTACAATTTTGCAAACTTTGAACTAGACTGTGGACATATTGGAGATATTTACATCTGACGATTTGATTGCTTGATAAATTTAAATGTAAAAGATGGCTGTTGATGTACTCTGATAATCAGTCTTAGTAGGTATTGTCAATTTATTGCTCAGTATCCTGGCCAGTCTGGATGAGTTATTTATTTATTTATTTATTGGATTCTGAGATACTTTAAATGGAACTGCCCTTATTTGATGTGTGCAGATTTTGGTAAGGTAGGACATAATACTATTGATGGTCCTAGAATGTATACAAGTTACTGCAGTAAAGAATACTTTTGAGTGGACTGTCCAGCTAATAATAGTGTGGTTTCACAAACAAGGGAGGTAAGTGTATCAGGTATAGACACTATGCTTCTCAGTTTGCTGCTGCTGGATAAACTCTTCAGGCGGACACTGCTCAAGGAGTGAAAGGGTTAATACTGACAGGAAGTGCTTTCAGAATATATAGTTTCTGTATTAACCGTTAGTGAAGGAGAATGCAGTAAAATTCAGAAATCTGGAAATATGAGGAAAGAAGAGCATAGAAGGAAAGGAATTAAAGTAAGAAAGAAGAAAGAAAATTTGTGATTCTTTTTGCACTAGTCTGATATCCATGGCACATAGATGAAGATAACAGAATGGCTGAGAAAGTCAAATAGTCTTTTATGTATTGCAGGGTATGAGGCAAGTCTCTATATTCAACCAGTAATCAATGGAAACATATTGTGGGAACCCTGGCTTTTAGTCTGTAGGTTCAGACTTTTGCTCTGTGATAGCTGTGCTTTTTAGCAGGCTTGCAGTTCATATTTTGCTGTGGTATGTTTTTGATCCAGGCTGATATAAGGAAGAGTATAGATATTAATAAACATGCATACCTCAACAAAATATTTGTTATGGAGGCAACTCTAGAAGAAAGTAAAAACTTGATGACACACTTCATTTTACATTATGCAGTTTTCATTTTGAGGAAAAGAAGAAGTCTTCAGAGTCAAGTGCCGCAAAAAGGCTTTATTTACAATAACACATGTTGTGCACTTTTGTCCACAGGTAATAGGACTTCTTCAGAACAATATAAATTGTAACAGACTGAATTTATATACCTGTGGGTGGCAGCCTCAAATGATTAATGACATCCTATGATAGCCCACAAACTCAGTGTGTCACTCAACCACAGCCCATAAGGCATAACAACGTACCCAACACTCTAGTCATAGGTGACTCTATAGTCAGGCACACTGATGTTCCACTCACCAGGCTAAACAAGGAGAAAGTTACTGTCAGCGGCCTGTCGGGTGCCAGGATCCATCACATAACGCATGCACTCAGGTCACTCCACAACAAGTACAAATAAAAAATAAATAAATAAATAAAATTTTTTGTAACCTCAGTAATTTTTGTTTTGTCTTAAAACCAGAAATAGTTAAATTGTAAATTGCTGTAATCTTTGTGTAATCTTTGTGTTGGAGCTTTTCTCCACAAGACTCCATTGAAAATGGGTTCTTTTGGCCCAATGGACTATCCTGGTTAACCAACTACAAATAAATAAAATAATAAAAATATGACTCTGTCATTGTTAATGTTGGTGTGAATGACCTGAGATGTACCTCCCTGGACTACATGAAAAGGGACATGGAGGAGCTGTCCAATCTTGTAGCCCAGCCAGGTATGACCCTAGCCCTGAGTAGCATCCTGCCATCACCCAGGATGATACCACAGTACAAGGACAAAATGATTGACTTCAACAATTGGCTAAGCATCTGGTGTCATTCTAAGGGGATCCAGTATCTGTCTGCCTGGGATGACATGCTCGACAAACCACGATGCTTTGCCAGAGATGGCCTGCACCTGTTGCCCCTGGGATTCTGGATACTGGCTAAGGCTCTAGCCACCCCTATAGTGCCTTTTTTAGGCAAGGTTCAAATGACAAATTCACCACTGTAACAAGTACAAGCGAGCAAAATCTGAGGGTATTGCTACTCAATGCTAGAAGTCTAAGCCTCAAAATGCACTCACTCGAGGCACTCCTTAAAATGGAGAACATTGACATCTGTGCAGTGACAGAGACCTGGTTCAAGGCTCCAGAGAGTACCCCATGCATTACCAGGCTATAATTCATACCACACCTTTCGGCCACCTAACCTGGACCGAAACACTAAAGGCAGAGGTGTGTCCATATTCATTAAGGATATCCACACCTCCAGGCTAGTTGCTCAGCATAATGCATCCGAGATTATCCAAGTGCAAATAACTCTGGGCAAGACCGCAATTCAAATTGTAGCTTGCTACAGATCTCCCACCATGCCCCAGGATTCCCACTCCTCATTTCTTGTACACTGAAAAATATTAGGGCATAACCTAACACCCTAATAATGGACGATTTCAACTACCCCACCATTAACTGAGAAAACTACTCATGTACCAACTCTTGTGCTCAACATTTTCTGGAATTCATAAATTCCAATGCCCTGGATCAATGTTTTAAAAGGTTTTAAAAGTTGACATTTGCTTGTGATAGGGAGGGGTTGAATAGTCAGTTAGGTGATGATGTCATTAATCATTTGATGACGCCACACACAGGTATAAGCCTTTTTGCGGCACTCGACTCTGAAGACTTCTTCTTTTTCTTTTTATTACTGCTTGGTGCTCGTGGTTTTATCAGTTTTCAATTTGAGGTTGATTAGACTTTTAGAGAAGAAAGGGGAGGCAGACAAAGAATATATGTATATTAAAGAGTGTAAAGTGTGATTCCTAACTTACAAAGTAACTTTATAGGGGCAGAAAGGTCATACATTTAGGAAAGGAGACAACAACTAGAACTGATTTTATGTTTTCAGAAAAGTGACTGTCTAATGAAAGAAACTAAGCAGTATCTAGATAGCTTTTGGCAGGATAAAAATTGGTTTGATAAATAAACATAAATATTGAGTGGTAGAATTTGCTGAAAATGCAATTATTGAAAGAATATAAATGCAGAATAAATGTGATAGGGAGACCAGAAAGGGCAAAACATCATTAGTTAGCATTTTAAAATAATATGTTAAAACCTAACTAGAATTGCTTGCATGACCCTGGTCTACATCAGGAAGTGTGCTCGGGTATATGCTCTACCCCAATTCCTTCCTCTGGGATGGGTAACCCACCACAGACTGCACAATCCCACCCTTATACGGATGGCTCCTCCAGCTCATGGCTCTATCCCAATATGTCACAGAGCTGAGCAGCTAGAAGTAGTAGGTCTGAAACTGTGTAATTCCATGCATACAAGAATGTGTCAAGTGCAGCCTGCAGTCAACTGAGTCTATTTGTGTGTTAATCAGACTGGCAGCTGCACAGAATTATCAGAAGAGGTAAATTTACTAACAATGCTTCAGTATTGTAACAGTGCATATAAATACAATCACTGTATAATGCAAAGCCAAAATAGGGTAATGACAGCATTCCATAGATAGATCATGACACACCATTTTATAAAATATCTTATCTATAAAAAAAAACATAACTTAGAACATAATGAGTTATAATACCAGCATTGCAGTAGCTAAAACAGCCAAACTAAGTTTGCATTCACAGGCATGTAAGTCCGAGGTAGTATACAAAAAATCAATTTGTTTTGTTTTGAATGTCCATAGGTTCATAGATTAGTACTAGGCTAACTACCCTTGTGGGCCATTTCAAGCCTAGCTAATTACCCCATGTGAGAATCAAACCCTGCACCTTGTGTTTGTAAGGTAAACACCTTAACCATTATGCCATCCTCCCACCCTATATAGAATAGAATGGTTAGTAAATGATAAACTTGAAAAACTTTACCTTTGTGTTGCACAAATCCATTAGTATTACAGTTGCAGTGTCCCCATCAACAGTTATTGTTCGCTCATAGATGTCATCTAACAGAGACAAGAATGTAAAGAGAGATAAGTATAAATATGTCAGTCTTTTTTATCTGTAATACCGCATCATTAAAACAATGTAGTAAGTATATCACATCAATAGTCAGTGAAACGTTCAACAAAATGAGTTGAACATTTCAACTTTCATTTCTGAATTAATTACAAATTGAGGCAGGTAGTGTATTATGTCTTGATGAGAGCTATGCCAGGAACTAATTCAATGGCAGAGGGATCTACAGACAACATGGAAAATCTTTCCTAAGAAATCACAAGAAGAGCCTGACTATCTACTTTGCCTACTTTCTTTCTGTTTCACAAGGGGAGGGTTTGTTGCAGTGGAGGAAGTTAGTGTAAGACTAAGCATGGTAAACCAGACATCTCTTTCACCAAACAATAATTCTACTTCATCAGACATGTTGTTGTCTTTCGGCTTTTCCCAGTTACGGGTCGCCACAGCAGAACTCCAGTCCGCTAATGATTGGCAGTAGATTTTGATTAACGCCGTGATGCCAGCTCGAAGTTCAACCTTCAACGAAGGCACGCCCATTTACGCATGTCTTTCGAACATCCACCCAACCGCGGGGAGGGCATGCAGACTCCACACAGAAGGCACTCCCCGCACTCTAGCCAAGAATCGAATGGGAGAACCTCTTGCTGTGAGGCAACAATGCTACCGCTGCACCACCGCGGCTATCAGACATAATTTCCAGAAATAACTATACTAACTAAGATATACAATTCCTTCAGAGTTTCCCATGTCTGATCACACCATCACCAGCAGCTATACCAGGAACAGGTCAAATGTATTCCACTCCTGGGGATATCCTTATATCCTTAGAAGATCCTTAAGCTATTTCATAAGATCCTTGAACCAGTTCATTTGGCAGATCTAAAGCTCAATGAGCAGCAACTCCACTCCAAGGATCTCCATGTCCACCATGCTTCTCTTCCCTCACAGGGGACAAGCTCAGTGACTCTCTTGAGAAACATAATTTCCACTGCTTGTACCTGTAAACATATCCCTTCAGTCACCACCCACAGCCTGTGACCATTGCATTAATTTGCGAACAAGACCATAAAATCCTTAAACATCTGTGCTAACACTGTCTGTTTCCCCAAATAAATAGTTGTCCATCAGTGGCAGATAAAGTACATCTTGGATCCTGGGTGGTTTTCATACCATCGGCACCAAAACACTTGCCTTTCTTTAGGACCATGCATAAATGCACAAATTCTTTTGGATTTACTTTGCTGACTGTTATAAATGTATACTTATGTGTCAAATTGTTTTAAATGATATGTATTGTTTAATACAGCAAGCTCTATTTGAATGCTTGCATTAAAGTCAACTGTTATTTTTCCAGCAAGATTTGAAACATACAAACCAATAATAATGAAATTACAAATTTCAGAATATTTTAACCATAAAAAACCACTGGAACTGCTGTTATTATAATACTCCATACAGAAGCAGGGCTAGCCACCCAGTGGTGTAAACCTTGGCTTTAGATGATTGTCACTGTTAAAGTGACAACATGTTCCCATGTGCAAAAATGTGAAAAAGGGCTATGGATGGGAGTATCTGTACCCATTAATAACAACCATGTTGATGACAGTGTACACCTCACATATCTGATTGTGATAAACAAAACTTGTCACAATAAAGTATTCCAGCTTAATTCATACAAATGCATACTAGTTCTGCAAAGGCAAACTAATGACTGTTAAAAATGCATATATGACAGACAACAGGGTATGTTACTTTCATCCACAGGCAGCCCTCCACTGCCACCCAAGACTTATAGCTTTTCTTGATTAAGCTCCCCACAGACATCAGACTGTAATAAAGATAGTGGCTACAGTCTTGCATTTAAAGTTTGTCTCATATAAACTCACAGTAGCCACAATAAACTATTCTGACTTGCTTCAACAAAAGCACATGAATCTCACAAAACAAGATAAATAACCGACTTTTAAAAAATGAGAACATGACAAGAGGATGTTACTTTCATCCACCGGTAGTCTCCCTCCCCACCCTGCAGTTATACCCACTTTGTTAACAGAGTACACTTCAAATGTTTGATTTTGATACACACACACACACACACACACACACACACACACACACACACACACACACACACACAGTATGTGCAGTACAGTTGGAATACTTTACTGCACATGGTATGTGCAGTAAAGTATTCCAACTGTTCTCACAAATGGACACTAGCCATGAAAAGCCAGCTCTATAGCTCTTTAAATGAGCAAACAATAAGTGCTCAAGGTACTGTCATCAGCAAACAGTCACCACAAACATCAATTGCATATAGCCACTTTGTTAAATGTGTACACTTCAGATGGCCATCCATCATGCATCATCTGTCCATCCATCCATCTACAACCCATTTTCCAATTTTTGCACATGGGTTCAGGGTCTAATTGTGATAAAAATAATGATCACAGTAAATTTAGTTCAACCTGATTTCATGCAAGCAATATTCAGTACTCTAACATAAATCACAAAAACAACTTTAGTTCTGCGAACCTTGAAAAATAAACAAATGACAGCAGTTAGTCACTTTCATCTACAGATAGCCCCAATGCTTAGAAAGTAGTTACTTTTTCTCTGTGTATATTTCAGATGTCTAGCTGTAACAAAATAATAAAGAATACAATAATGTCCAACCAGTAATGTATTCCTTTCAACATTTTTATGTGAATACACTGTTGCTAACCAACCCCAACAACAAATTCAAAATTACATTAATCCTGCAAAACCAGAATAATGAGCAAAAGATAACATATCTTTTCATCAATAGATAATGTATGTACCCAGCAATTACAGTTACTTTGATGTCTATGTACTTCTTCAATGTCTGGCAGTAGTAAAATAAAAGTAAATAAATAAACAGTCACTCAGTATTGTATTTCTTCCAGCACTCTTTTATACAATCACACAATTGCTCACCAGCCCCACAGCAAGGTACTTGTTCTACAAAGCCATCAACTGCCCATATTGACTTTCTTCCAAGAGTTAAAAAAAGAAACAAAAATGGACCTTGTGCTAGCACTGCTCCTGATGCTTCTTTGCATTGTGACCTTTCCATTACTGTTTAATATTTGTGGGCTTTCTGCTTCTTGCCTTCTCACAATTCAGTTAGATCTTGGGACAGCAAGTAGCAAAAAGTCTGTTAATGGATTGATCAGGTGCACCTGACCTGTCCCACAAGGCTCATTGGGACACTTATTTATTAAGTAAAGAATTGCAATATTGCTTTACTTAATAAATAAACAGTAAATGACTTAAGACATCCCTGTAAAAAACAACCATACTAGTGGTGTCCTACTCCAGCACTGGCCATAGGTCCCCCTGGAACTGTTGGCTACAGTGGTTACTTGAATCACACCTAATCTAATCCTCCACTGGAATCCATTCATGACCTTAGATCCAGAGGTATTGATACTTATTCTACCCACTTTACACTGTCCACTGAATGGCTCAAGTGTACATCAGCTATTATAGTCAGAACAGGCCAGAAGGACATAATATTCAAACAACAGATATGCCACCTCTAGGGCACCAAACCAAACATTGCCCTAGCCACAGGTGTAGTCTAATACCGTAGCCATACAATCATGAAGTAGAGTGATGACAAGACACAAGATGTAGTTCAGTGTTCACACTTAATGACTTTGACTTAATGCCAAAAATGCAGACAGACACAGCTATCTCTGCTTTCATATAGGACTGGGTAGCAATCAGTGCCAGCTCAAGTACCCCATAATTCCACAGTATGACCCACACCACATCTCAGGCAATATTGTTTTAGACCGTCTACAAGTCCACAAATAATTGTAGAGAGGATTAGCAAATTCCTATGATCGCTTTCTCATCTGGGTTGGTCTATTGTTTCTTAATATGGACAAAATTTATACAGGTACTGCTACACATAGGGTGCAACTATTTGTTAATGACTTCTGTTAAGCATTCTGACCTAGACTTTTCTAGGGAAGAGGAAGACTGTGAATCCTCTATACTTGGAGAGCTGGCTTAAAGTACGTACAACTGAAAACAGACAACTGTAATATATTTTCATAAACTAGTACCAGAAAATGCACAAAATACATGTATATCATTTTATACTCCATGGTACAGAACATGATGAAAATGCATTTAAATATAGTAACTGTGGGGAATTTAGATGCTGCTATAATACAGTTTCAAAGGCAGACTAGATTCACACCAGTGTTAACGTCTGAGAAATCTACATTTATTTTAATGTGGACATTAGCAGGACAGTAGTCCAAAACATTTTAATAACAAGTTTGCCACATTAGGGTAGGTCCTGTGGTGGTTCATCAGGTAGCAACCTGATTGACAAACAAAAAGCACATAGTCTTATTAAGTCTGCCATTGCCTAAAGAAAGGTAAATTATGGGTAGTCAATACAAGGCTGATAGCATAAAGTTCAGTTGCTTGATGGCATACCTTATTATAATTAAAGCTGATATTGTATTCATTTATCTTTAAAGACCATCCTTGGTGGGTTGCTGGTTGGGTGCATCTTCTACTCCGAAGTTTTCCACTTTTTCTGTAAACACCCATGTTAGAGAACATGTTTCAAACAATACAGATACATGTCATGATATAATATACTGCCTACGTAAGTGTACATCTCCCAAGATCCTGCCAGTTCTTTTGTTTTATTTGTTTATTTGATTTCCTACTAGCATAGTTTGGATATAAATTCTTGCTATTGATAGTAAAGTCCTGCAATTGCCTGCTTAAATATCAGCACACCTGTCCATGTGACACTCAAATTGCCATCAAACATCTCCACCAACATTGCCTGTACTATCTCATGGAACAGCATGGCACTGACAACTGCCTGATGTTCAACACCGTTACAAAATAAAATAGAAACTGTTGTTCAGTTTTACATTTGAAAACACTGCAGCTGTTGACAGCTCTTTGTGTCAAGACCAGCAAGTGTTTCCTTCTTGCTGTCTCAGGATTAAATCATAGAAGTATCATAAGGATAAGAACTTGGGGAGCAAGTGAAGGACGGACTGACCCTCTTAGAAGCAAGTCTTATGTCTAGCTGGCTTGAAGTTCCCTACAGGCAGTGTGTTTGCCTGCAGATAGTAAAAGCTCAAACCCCAGAATGGCATCAGTTTTGTTAGAGTATGTATTGATTAATGAATATTCACCACTGGCTCCTACCATTGTTGTTACTTCCTATGGTCTTGCACAGTTTGGCCCATGAATAATCAGCTGGAGTCTTTGGTCAAGCAACCTGGTGACAGAGAGTGGTTTCTTGAGTCAGCCAGTTATATATATTGGCAGTACTCAGGAACAAGGACTCTTGGAAGAGTATCACTAGATAGAATTGGGCCAACAGGCCCTGGAAGAGGAGAGTCCATTTCAATATTTTATACTGGAGTTGTTATCTCAGAATCAGGAAAATAAGCAAATGTTCAATATTTGGTGGGAGCTTAACTCACAGGTGCTGGAGTGCACCCTTATGGAATTTAGTCTGAAACCTGTGCCAGTCTTTGTGCAAGACTGTCCCCAGTGTGCATTATCATTGGCTGGGATGTAAAGTCCTAGGATACCCAACACTAGCTTGCAACATACTTAGTTTCACACAGTACTGTACATGAGCCTAGTCCTGTGGCTAGTGAGCTGTAGCACTTCCTTATACTTTGTCTCTTAGGATGACAAGGAGTATTCCAAGGCCACTGTTTTTGAGACGAAGAAGAACAATGAAGTCATCTTTCTGTCCTCTTCTTTCCCAGATGACCCCTCTATTGCAAAAGTCAGCAGGCAGATAAGAACTAGTTTGAACTAACTTGAGCCCTATTCCTCACTCTACTAGAAGCACCTGCCAGTGTTTCTGAGGAAGAAGCCAAAAGAACCACACAATGCTATCAGTCCTCTGAGGACAGTCATTTGGGATGATATCAATGCATTCAGGCTTCAAAGAAAGCAGATTTCCTTAAAGTATCAGATTCCAGTGCTGATTTCAGAGTAACATCTTTCATCCAGCATAGTTCCCAAAGACTACAACTTTATGAAACCTCTTAGGTTCATAGATTCATAGCTCATACTAGGCATACAGTCCAAGGGATCATCAAGGAGCCTAGCCCTAATTCGCAGAGCACTGTCTGGTTAGTTGACTTGCTCAAGGTTACACAGTAGGTAAATTAAGATGGAGAGTCTCAAACCCTGAACCACTGTATGTAACTCCTTAACAGCTTTATCCTCTACACTAACTGCCAGACTAATAAGCCAAGTCTAACAAGGACTCCCAGAGCTTTGATCAGATATAGCAAGAGTGCTTTTCTCTCTATCACTTTGAAGTTCATAATTGTCAATTGTTCATCATACTTTTCCCATATCCAGTTGCTCTATTTAAGGAAGGCTACATAGAAGCTCAATGACCCCCTATCATACAGGTGAAGGTGGATATTGTCGAGACCCTATTTATAACTTCTACACAGGCAGCATGTGTTTTACTGTAATTTTGCCAGCAATGAAATTCAGGCTAGGGACACAGGCTCAGGTGAGTTTCTGAGCAGAATTGCATGGCTGAGAGCATTTTTCTTTAAGAAGAAACTCAGAAATAGCATCTAGGATTCCAATTTCCTGGAAAAGTGTTGTGCAGTCAGCATGCCAAGAACTGATGATGACCTATAGAGGAAGAACAAGCATCTAAATTTTGGAAAGGGTCTTAATGATCACAGTTCATTACCAGTTCAGGAAGTATAAGACCCCTCACTACTCAAGGAAGGCTCATAAGCATCACATGGTGCTGCCCCTTATCTTTCAGACTAAGTAATGCAATGGCTACTGTAGCTGATCTGCTGCAGCTCTGACTCTTGTCTGAGACTGCTCATGGGGGAGGAGTGCTCTTCAATTTTGCCTCATCTGTAAGAAATATCAGAGAAGATCAGTGAGTTCCAGCCACTCATTCTTTAGATCACATTTGGGAGCTCACCAACCCTCTGTCAAAAAGCTAGGCTGGCAGATTCATCCTCCTTAAATGGAATTCCTAGGACAGACCCAGACTTCATTGCTCAAAAGGTGTGTAAAGGTTATTCTAGCTTCAGAGGATGGTCCATGTTTTACTCCTGACTCATTTTAGTCACAGGGGAGAGCAGCATGGACTTTCTGCCCATTCTGTATCTCTGTAACTCTATCAAGCACATTGGATACACTTGGCTTTTGATGGTTATTCTTCAGGATATTATGCCTTTCTTCCCACAAGGCACATGAATGATGTCTCTGGATATTATGAATACACTGTAACACATCAACATTTAGATGATATTTTTCAAATCATGTGGATAGGAATCACTTCCATTAAAAAGGTTTGTCAATTTGGTTTTCCTCAGTGTCCAGAGTCTTCACCCAGGTGTTGTGCATGGTGGCCAAAATCATGGAAGAGAAGGATCTCTTAGTGTTCCCATATGTAGATTGCTAGATCCTGGTAGCTCCATCCAGGGACTCCTTGGAAGCCATCTAGTAATTAGTGTTTTCATGTTTGCAGCCTATAAAGTTAACTATAAGTTGGAGGCAGACATATCTTACTGATGCTCAGAGGAAAGTTTTTACTTGACGTTGACATGCTTTGTTTCTGGTAATTTCTGTCCTTGAAGAGAGGCCAGAATGTACTGGAATTGGCTAAATAGGTGAGGGCAGACCATCTCAATTTAGTTTCTTCTGTTGTTTGTAACCTTCATTGGGTACTGCACTCACCAAGCAATGAAGTACTTTGCAATTCCCACACACCTTCTGGTAAGCCTTCCCTTCCTGTAGCAAATCTTGTCATGGAATCTAATGATGAATGCTGTGCCTGTAGGCTGAAAAACTCACCTAAGACTTCCTCACAGTGTAGGGAATGGTATATCTACAACTCATTACAGAATTTTCATGCAAGCAGATTTTCTATGATTTTTCTTTTCTGTTGTGGTTAGATCATAATGACTTGTGCTATGTAAGCCAGTAGTGGAGTCCAGTGGGTTTTTCACTTTTCCCAACTGTAGTGTGACCACTGAGATGGTATACAATGTTTGGGTGGTGTGTGGAAGCCCAAAACTCCCACATGGGAAGTGCAGAGGGGTATACTCTGTGTAAAAAAGTATTTTTGCCTGTTTTTATATATTTTCAAGGTATGCTTCTTGATTGTGAAATATCAATGAAGTATGACTTAGGTTCATAGGTTCATACTAGGCTATCTGCCCAAGGGCATTTATAAGCCTAGCCCATAGTTATGTGGCGTTCGCCACCCCTTTAGTTTGAATAAAAACTATGCCTATCATTTTTCTGTGCCTCTGTCAAGCAGTGACACTGAAGTAATCCCTGGGGTATATCTGCGATCTCCCATCCATTGGTCAAGATTCCTCTTGAACAAGGCCAGCGAGGTGCTCTGCCTCACATGTACCAGGATTTTGTTCCACAGCATAGGGAGTCTCTGGGTGATGAATCTGTCCCTCCAGCACGTTCTATTTATAACCGTGTCAAGGTTTAAGTCTCCGCCCTTGTGGTTCTGAGGGATCTAGATTTTTGAGGTGAAGCATATTCATCAAATCTGGGTTTGACATGGCCTTATATGTCAGGCACAGGTCACCTCTGAGCAAGCGGTATGAGACTGAATAAAGCTGGAGTTCTTTCAGTCGGGCAGCATAAGACATATTTTTGAGACCCTTTATCCTTTTGGTGAGGAACTTTTGGGGCCTTTCAAGCTGCATCAGGTGTCTGGTCAGATACATTCGAACGGGCATTGTACTCAATCATAGGTCTAATGAGTGATGAGTACAGGGGACGATGACCTCCCTTGATCTAGATGTGAATCCCTTCATGATCAGGTGGGCGATATAGAAGGTTTTCCTAACTACTTTAGCAACATGAGTGTCAAACGAAAGACTACTGTCAACTTGGGTCCCCAGATCCCTGATGACTTTTTCTGTGCTCAGTGGATTGTCACCTATATGGTAGCTAGGGGTAACCTTGTTTTTCCCGAAGGGTATGACTATGCATTTTTGGCGTTTAACTTCAGGCCATGGCTCTGGCACCAGTTATCCGTTTCTGTGAGGCCCTTCTGGAGGATATCTGTGTCAGATGTGTTTTCGACTATGGCGCCCAGTTTGCAGTCATCTGCAAACTTTGTCAGCCATAACCCTCCTGTGTTTGCTTGTACTTCAGAAAAGTAGATGCCGAACAAGAGTGGACCCAGGACTGAGCCCTGTGGGACACCACTTGTGACAGGCTTTGAGTCTGACATGGCTCCAGCAACTCTGACCCTGTGGGTTCTGTCGCTTAGCCAGTTTGCAACCCATCTTGTGATGTATGGGTTTACATTCAAGCTGATGAGTTTTTCGATGATACCTGAGTGGGGCATTGTGTCGAAGGCCTTTGCCAGGTCGAGGTAGGCTGTATGGACTGCCTTTCCCTCATCAATGGCCTTGGTGACTGTCTCGAAAAAGTCAACCAAGTTTAAGAGGCAGGATCTGCCTTTGACAAAGCCAAACTGGGTTGGATCCAAAGTCTGCAAGTTCCCTATGTCTTTATTTATGAGTTCCATTATGATCCTCTCCTAGCTAGCTGATCATCTACTTGCTAGATGTTTCAATGGAACTGAGAGAAATGAGAGGGAGTGTTGTTTCTTCTGGGCAAAGGTGCTTCATGTCAGTCAGTTGGAACAGTATTTCTGGTCCTGAAAACTTTACAAAAGAAGTTACTCGCAGGACCTTTCCACTACTGTTTAAGCAGCCAATCCATTGAGTGTTCCTTGTAAAATCAAAGGGCACATAGTCATGCTGTCTTTGTAGACAGACAATGCTTGTCTGACATTCGGCCATAGACAAGCGTATCACACTTTCAATGATTCATATCGCTATAGAAGTAAGTGAACTGGCAGCTGCTCTTAGTCTCACATCCAGTCCTTTCCTGGAGCTACAGTGGATATAAAAAGGGTAGATGCCCCTGTTAAAATGCCGTTTTTTTGTGATATAAAAAAGTGAGACCACAATAAATCATTTCAAAACTTTTCCCATCTTTAATGTTACCTATATGACTATAATGCACACTTATGCAACCAGCTTGTTGTAATTTTCTTATTTTTTTTATATTTTTTCCCCTAACAGATTTGTTTTTCAATTGAATTGCACAGGTTATAGGTCACATTAAAGCTGAGAAATGTTTTGAAATGATTTATTATGGTCTCATTTTTTTATATCACAAAAACCTGGTATTTTAACAGGGGTGTGTACAATTTTTATATTCACTGTATGACTTCAAAAGATATGCTTGGTTAGGGTCTTCCTGTGGTGGGGAACTCCATAGATTGACCTGTTTACCCTTTTTTAAAATAAGGTCTTCCTCTTTCTCTTCTCTGTTTAGCATTGCAAGTGTAGGATATGGTAAACATGTTCCTTCTACCCACCTGCAGCTTGCTTTACCCATTCCTGCCTTTTCCACTAAATCCATGCCTCATCAAAAGTTCAGAGAAGAAAGACCAAAACTAACTTCATTGTCCTCTGGTGGTTGAAAACCATATGGGTTTAGGCATAATGGTCATTGCCATATATTGACTTCTTTCCAAGGAAAAGAGGGGTCATCAGACTCTGGATGTGGATTGACAATTCGAGACTTACCTGAAATGAGTGCAAACATTTAGGAAGACAAAACATTTATTCATTTCTTTCATAACAAGGAAACAAAAGCTGCTTGTTATCAAGCAACTACATTTTTTTTCCATCTTTGCCATCTTTTGCAATTGGTGCTGCTGCTAGCACACATTCCATTAGAGACATGGTTGTCTACAGTGCTTTCTACAGTCTGCATGATTTCAGGTCATTTCAGGGATTTCAGTTGACTATGGTGCCTGAGGCAGTCTGATATAGGCAGAAATCAGTGTAACTGAAAGAAGTAACTGTGTATATACAGGGAAAGAACCACGGGAGTTAGATCATTGTTAAACAATATATTTTGTGTCTTTCGGCTTTTCCCGGTTAGGGGTCGCCACAGCGGAACTCCGGTCCGCTAATGATTGGCAGAAGATTTTTACATACTGGCTTGCCGGGCCTAATGCACAACCTTCAACGAAGGAACGCCCATTCACGCATGTCGCTACACAGAAGACGATCTAACTGAGAATCGAACGGGCAATGTCTGACTGTGAGGCGACAAAGCTGCCGCGGTACCACATATGTTTATTATTTTGTTAACAATTTGTAATGTCTGCTAAATCAAGGATAATAGGACCATATATTAATTTTGCTATTTTAGTATAGCTAGATATATATATATATATATATATATATATATATATATATATATATATATATATATTTATGACTGGATTGAAAAAGGATGGCAGAACACATGTCTATCTGTTTTAAGTTGGCAAATAACACTCAGAAAGAGAAATCAAGTTATGGCTTATGATTGGGACCAGTGCTAGCCTTAGCAATTGTGGGGTCTACTTTGGACCATTTGGGTAGGCCCATGCACATTGACCCCCGTATTCTACTCCAACCCTCCATCCTTGCCAGCTTCCTGGACTTAATTCTAAATTAGGTATCAGGAATATGTGGTGTTACTGTATATTAAAAATCAAACCATATGTTTATTACCTTCTACTTTGTCATACTACATGTTAAAACTGAAGTAAACTAGCAGACTTGAGGATTAACCCAAATCCAATATCTCTTAAAGTTCCTCTTTCAGGGTCTGCTTGAATTGTTCATGCATACTATAAAGGACCTGTTTTAAGGGCTACAGAAGCATTATGTCAGTCTGATGCGTCATCAAGTGGATGCACCTGGGCAAATTCATGTAGTACTGACCAAATCTCCCAAACCTGGTCAGGAGATAGTTGCACACCTTCTCTATGTCTCACCTTCACCACTTCCTTTATTTTATTTTTCCTGTCTTATCTGTCTCCCTACTTTCCCTTTTCCTCTCATGTTAGTCATACCTTACTTTCCTTAACATTCAATGCCCAGCAATAGTAAGTACTGCAAATACTTTCTTTGTATATTATTTTTTTCATATAAATGTTATACTCTATGATGCTAGGACAGTGCACAGATACTTTTTTTACTGGTTTTACTGACTAAATTCTTGTATCACATCTATTTATGATTGCGTAGAATTATGCTATGTATTATCCTGACATATCTTCCTGCATAATTACGTTTACATTGCCACTGTCCCATTGATATTGATTAAAGCTTTTTATTCCTACCATGTTGAGCCTGAAAATAGTTTAGATCGATTAGAGTTCGACATTGGTAAACAAAATGTACATAAAAAATGTAAATAAATATAAATGTACATAAATTAAAAAAAAATAAATATAAATATTTTATAGATTCATATGTACTTATTAGGTTATTATTAGACTCAGCAATTCTAGTACAACAGCAGTTTAATGTCTTTTACCTCAAATGTCCAGATTTGCAGTTTTGGCTTCTGCATATCACATCCAAAAGCTGTGCATATACCGTTGAACCCAAAGACTGGACAAAATAAATCACATTACTGATGTTTGCAGCCAACTTTAGAACTGGAAATTTAGTGAGGGAGAATTTATAAAATAATTCAGTGTGTCTGAAAACAAGCTTATGAAAGTCTTGGGAACAGAATGTGGTACTCAAAGAAGTTACAATAGGTAGTGTCATGGTATTATAGTAATAAGTATAAAACAAAAAGTAGCTAATCAGCTGCAAATTTCACAGGAATATATGTACTTTTATATTAATAAAAAGCAGTCTTATTTATCAAATATTTCATCTAGGTAATTCTTCTTTAATTTAAATGCTTAATAATCAAGTTAATGGTTAATGCCCAAAGATATAAAAGCATATAAGATGATATGCAAATTTCAGCTGCTAGAATGTCTTCCTTCTGGTAATCTAAAAGGGGTATAATTTTTAACTGAGTTTGCTGTCTTAATCATCTATATACTGTATGTATAAATTTTTTCATTATGGTCTTTGGCCTCCATTTTGTGTATGACCTACATGTACCCTCCAGGATCTGAAACTCCGCATTTATAGCTTGACTTATGTTTTGACTTTTGACTTACATTTCTGATGATACTGACATTTAGTATGCTATAAACTATCAATGCACCCAAGCAGGGGTTAAAGAGGGTCCTTGGATCAGCTTACCTATCTGAATAACAAAAAAAGAAAAATAAATAAATATAAAAAGTAATTATGAAGTTAACTCTGCTATATTTAATAAAATTTCTTCTTAAAAAAGTATAGTATTTAATGTAGCTTCAAGTGGAAACTTATATATACTAACTGCAAGACTATCATGCCTCTGAGAAAAGAGAATCTCTTGAACTTAATATATGTAAGTCCATTTTTGCAGCCATTCAGTCTCCATGTTTTGGGACTTGCTCTAGCAGATCCTGGACATTTTTAATGGTTACCATGAATTACATTTCATACATCATGCTGCAACAAACTATTTAAAGCACATCCTGCTGTGAAACATTTAAAAATGGACTTTTTCCTAATACAAATCTTACATGTTTTAACAAAGAAGATTAGTATTCATGTGTCATAAGCATTACCTTCCTGACCGCCCTAATGAATTATTCTTATCCTGAGGTAGCTGCATGAGGAAACAGACAGTAAGTGTTTTCACACATACATATTCACACTGCAGATTAGTGCAACTTCAGACTGAAAAGAAGCATAAGAGATGTTACAGCTAAGCCCAGAAATGGGGGTGCAGTGGGACATGCTCCATGAATAAATGTAGGCTTAATCTAGTACCAATGTCAAGTCAACTATCTGACTTTGTAGGAAAGAAACTTTGATTATGTGTATTTAGTGTATATTGGTCATGTTCTGAAGCATCTTTGCTTTGCAATTAGTTTCATTTCCAGTAATATTACTTGTGCTAATGTTACAAGTAATTTGGGGGAAAATGAAGATTATAGTGTGCTGTTTGTTTGTTAGTTTCCCTGTTTACTTGTTTTTCTTTAAAACAACACCCACCAATGATGCCATGGTAAGGTATTAGATGATGGTTTACATAAAGGGCAAAGCATTATGGGTAAGCAAACAACTATATAAGATCAGCTTCTTACATTGTGGAGTCAACATCACATCATGTGTTTTTTTTGCAGGTAAGGCATTCCATCTACAAGACTTAATTGATAACTTATCTTTCTACAAAGTACAAAAATCTTCACTGATGTATTTAACATGAAAACACAGTAAGTCATCTATGCATTCATTTTGGTAGTGAGTCATTGTGGGCTCAGTCTTTCATAGATTTATAGGTCCATAGGTAAATACTAGGCAGGCTGCCCTTGTGGGCCATTTTAAGCCTAGCCAGTTTTCCTTTTTGTACTCAAAATAACCTATCCCATCAGGTTATAGATTGGCCTTACCCATCCCGTGGATGATAATTATATAGTATCTTTAATGTTAACAACTGGGATCATACCCTAGATAATTTGAGGGGATACATGCATGGGATAAAGCATTTAGGAACTCCCTCTGTCCATTAGTAGCACAGGCGGTAGTCCTGGGATAAATTTTCTGTTTCCCATCCATAGCTCTAAGTTGCTTTTGAACATGAACATGGATGGTTTTACGTGGATGGGGAGTCTATTCAACAGCAGCAGTACCCTTTGTGAGATATAGTTGTCCCTCCATATCATTCTGTTAATGTTTCAGAAAAGGTTGAGATTCATAGACTGAGTATTTCTGATTCCATTTGACTTGCTGATTTGCAGTAAATCCATCAGTAATGGGTCAGAGCATGCCTTGTAAGCCAGCGGCAAATTTCACAGAAGTATATGGTCTCTTATGTTAATAAAAAGCAGTCAGTCTTAACCCAGGTTAGCTTTTAGCAATCTATAGGATCATCATGATGTCATGATGTCTTCAAAGGGATTTTCAGGTCCAAGAAAAGTTTCATGGGTCCATTTTTATCAATAAAATAAAATGCAAAAACAACACACGTTTTGCCTCAAAAACTGCATAATTTGGCATTGAATATAGCAAATAAGTTATACCCAACTAAAAGGGTTTATTAATTACATTTGTCACAGAAAATGACCAATACACTTTAAATACATTTAATTCAATCAACAGTCATTTTTACTAGTCTGATTCTGGACAGAAATAGTGCCAGTTTCATCAAAGTGCTGACACTGGTGGAAAAATAGTTTTTATAGCTAAAATTGCCTCATGGTAAATTGTATTGCATGTCCAGTGTGTGTCCCATGTGGACGTATTAAGCTTGCTGAATGAAAAGGCATGTTTACAATTTTTTATCTTCTGAATACAATATAAGGCTGATGCTACCTATCTCTGTAATGTGTGTCTTCTTCTAGAAAATGTCAGGAGCTAATTAGAATACTGGAAATATTACTAGTTAGACTAAAGTAATGCACAGTAAAAGATATATGCCTAACAGTAGCTTTACAGGTTCATTTGCAAAGCTTGCAATGAATAGCTATCAAGAAGCCTAACTGCTATAACTCCATGTTAATATTTTCTACTTCCCATATGCATATCAAGATTGCTTTTGAAGGAAGTTAATGACTGACTTCTTCTAACTGTAAAATGCTTATTCTGTAATATTTGAAGGCATTGTTTACTGTATCTGTCAAGTTCTTTCTATTACAGATATTTATTTTTAGCATTACGTTACTGCATCTGGTGTTAGCTCCCTCCGTGGTGCATTTCAGTCACAGACTTTCAAATAAAACTGGACCATATACTAAATTATATATCAGCCAGAGTTCCCAGCTAGTGGCCTATAATAAACAGAATGTAATGTCAATCGCTAAAGCCAATCAGAGCAGTTCTAGTTTTTCAATGTAGTGATTTTTCTGGTAAGAAATCATTGTACCTTTTTCAAATTCTTTCCAGTGTCATACTCAATGGCTACTCATCACGGCACCACAATCAATAATACTTGGATCAGTGTTGTATAATGATCTCCCTAGAGTAACCAGACATACCCTTTGGAATTAGATGGGCAACACTATATGTTTTTTCTGATGGTGGTAGATACACAATAGTCAAAGTTTAAATTGTTGTGTGCTATCATCCTTATACTTCTGCATCAGGTGAACTGTTATTGTTCTTATTGGAAGGATAATGGAAAGGTGTATCCATAAACAACTACGAGATCACTTATTGCAAAACAATCTACTTGCAAATTGCCAACATGGCTTCAGACCATTTCATAGTACTACCACTGCTCTTCTATCCTTCTCTGATAGTATCAATCATAACAAAAATAACAACACTCTCTCCTCAGCACTCTTTATTGACCTTTCCAAAGCTTTTGATATGGTCAACCACCATTTACTTATAAATGTACTAAGATCTCTTTCCCTAGATTTACTGGTTATTCAATGGTTCCAATCGTACCTTAACAACAGACAAGCGGTGCTTTGGGACAATAACTTATCTTTACATCTCCCCATTACACTAGGAGTCCCTCAGGGCTCAATTCTTGGTCCTCTCCTATTCTCAATCTATATAAATGACCTTCACCTAGCAATTACTCAAGCTACCTGTATTCAATATGCAGATGATTCTGCAATCATCTGCTCAGCTAAATCTTCATCTGAACTACAGTCCTTAACCCAGAAAATGTTTACTGTAGTAGAAAACTGGTTTTTACAATGTTGCCTCCTCCTGATCCCATCTTCACACCCACCCGCAAGTCCAGACCAATTAACTTCTCAGCCCTATCCAATAACGGTACCATTATATCTCCAGACCTAACCACTAAACTTCTAGGTATAACAATAGATAACAACCTTACCTATGAAACTCACATTAACAATACTATAAAAACTGTAAACAGGAAACTGGGCTCCCTGTATAGGATAAAGCCATTCCTTACTCCACAAGCCAGAACTTCTGTTGCCTTTACCCATTTAATCTCCACACTCCTTTATGCTTCATCCATATATACAAATCTGACTAAAAACAACCTCAACAAACTGTCAAACCCTTATAATAACATAACTAGATTTGCCACAGCCTCCTCTTTCAGAACCCACCACTGTTATAATCTAAAACAACTAGGCTGGCTTGAGCTACAAAACCAAATCCATTATAACCAACTTATCATTGCCCATAAAACCTTCTTCTAACCAACTAAAACTCCAATACTATCAAACCTTTTTACCCCATATAAAAACCTTAATAACTTACGCTCATCCAAGAAATTACTAGTATCCACAAGTATATCCAACAATATCTCTGGTGACTCTCTGTTCTCTAATGCTGTTGGAAAATACTGAAACCAACTTCCAAATGAATTGACATCTCTGTCCTCTTTAACACTATTTAAACAAAAATTGAAACTTTACTTTAAAACACACTGGTTATGCCCCTGTACAAACCCAGACTAATCTAAAGGGCATTGCTATCATCATCACTGCTGACCTGGTATTTTTCAACCAATACCTCTACTTTCATGGACTAATATCTGTTCCTTACTTTATCCACAAAAAAAAAAAAAAATATTTCTTTTTTTCTTCCTTGAGAATATAGTTTCTAGCAAATTTATATAATGTTCTGTAATAATTTTTGTATTCAGTGATTGAAATGTTATGTAATAATCTGCTATTACTTTTTGTACATGCATTTATATATGTTTATGTTTATCTTTTTGTTAATCTTTTCAAGTGGAGCTTATCTCCCTGGGCCTCTACTGAAAATGGACATGTATCCAGTTAGACTAGCCCAGTCAACAAATGTAAAAATAAATAATTAAAAAATAAAAAATTATTAATGGAGCTTAAATAAGGTTCATTTCCTTTTATTATTTTCATAACGACATTAAACTTCGACCACTGAAGTGAACTCCTAGAATGATTGATACCAAGCCTTTTAATAGCTATGCTTAACTTAATGAGAATAGAAAACCTAAAAGACCAGGTAACACCGCTGTAACAGTAGTCTCTTGTCTGCATGTATATATGTCAATGTAGATCCCTTCCCTTACAAGATAGGTAGGTTAATTGTCCTAGACACAGGACAAGCACATTTCTGTCCCCTGATGGTAAGACAAGTGTTCCCTATAATGGAATGGTCTGACTTAGACCTTTACCTGTTTGAATCTATGTGTCTAATTAGCTGTCTTGAAGTAGAGGGGGGCTTTAGGATTATAAGGTACTTTTGTTGTCCAAAAGTCTTGAGCATACCTCTCAACCTCTTAGAGCAAGAAATCTGAAGAAAGCCATAAATAATGAGGGGACAAAGGCCGAAAAATAGGGACACTTTTTAAATATTGTTCTTACAAACTTAGAAAGTTGATAGAATAACAGGTCTTGCATTAGCATGAATTATCTGAAGGGTATGAAGTCTGAAACTCAAATGTCTGTCATTATTTTCTGATTTCAGCCTTCAGTGATTTGCCAGTAATTTGCCAGAAAACACAATTTTATGAGAAATTAACCAAAAATATGAGGCAAAAATCTGAACATTCTGCAAAAATCTGTGTCACAGGATCATAGGAAGTTACTAGGCTATTGGCCCTGGGGCCCTTATAAGCCTAGCCAAGTATTTAGCCCATATATAGACAAATCAGCACCCGATGCCCCTGTCCAGCAGGGACATCAGGTACAGTTGAGAGGTATAGTCTTGAGTGGTTGAAATTATGTAGAGTCTATGCTGGTTCATAGATTCACAGTTATTTACTAGGCCTGCAATCCAGGGAAACATTGAGGAACCTACCCCAAATTTCTAGTTGTCTCAAAGCACTGTCTTGTTAAGTGACTTGCTCATAGTAACACAGTAGGCACATGATGGCTGAGGAATCAAAGCCTTTGCCACAGGAACTACAGCTCAGGTCCTTAACTCTATTAAAGTGTCTAGCCATAGTGATAGCTGAGACCCTGTCTTGAGACATTGATCAGAGGCTGATGGCATCTACAGAGAATTGTTGTTGCTTTACATGTCAGAATAACTAGTTCATTCAGTAGCCATCTTGGTATGGATGAAAGTTGATTTTATCATATTGTTATAACTCTATTAATTATTTTTAATGATCATTTTTCACATTTTCCTGACTGTTGTCTTATTTGTAATGTAATGAAAAAACAAAAATAGGAGATTATTTATTTTTCATTCATTATATTTTCTTGACTCATGTAGGTTCCCCTGGGTAAAAGGCTTTATCAGAGAAAATGTATTCACTGTAATTAAAGCATATAAGGCAAATTCTTTGAATATGTAATAGTTAATGCACATGTATATACAAAACTAAATACAAATTATATGCAACGTAATGTTACACTTCCATAGCAATAAGTCATTCTACAAAGTATTAAATCCACATTTTAGATGTCAGTTTGTGTATTTAAATAATACCTAAAAATACAGTACATTTGGGATAACTTCTCAGCATTTCACTGAATACTGGATTAGAAGTCATGACATTTCCATTTCCAGAGCAAAGGGTCTAAAACTTTAAAAGTCTTGTATAATGTTCTGTTAAGCTTATATATCTTCTAAATAATTGTGACGACACACATTTTCTAGTTTTCTGACAAGGTAGATTATTTTTAACTAATTCTACTTGATGTCTGGAGTTTCTACATGCAAAAGTGAAAGCAATACAGATGACAGTACTGCAACTTTTATTTAAGGTATAGCCAGTTGTTCACCTGTAATGTAATACAGTGGAGTGCTTTTCTAGTTGTTAACTTCAGGCTTATCAGTTCTGAGATAGTTTCTTTATATTCTAGGCATATAAATCTTTAATAACTTGTTCAGAACTCCCTCCTAAAGCAATATGGACATCAGTGTAGCTTTCCCAATCACAAAGTTTGGATCTTCCCTAACGATGCATTTCAAAGTATTAAAGTCATCACACCTTTTTATTAGCTTTCTTTACAGCATGGTTAATGCTACATAAAGGCATCTTACTGGAGGTAGATTACCATATACTTAACATTAGTTGCACCCTTATTTTTTCCATTTAAAGTACTTTTAAACTGCAGTATCATACTGTGTTTATGTAATTTTCTAAAACCAAGTAAAATCTATTCACATTTAGTGGTATTTATAGAAAGGTGTTTGAAATAAGTCAGATTTTTAATACAAAGTGAAGGTCTGTTGAAGAGTAGCATTTTTTTATCCACAGAAAAGGTACACACCTAAGAAAAGTGAGGGTTCTCTATGATGAATTTGATTTCCTGTATCAATGGCTTGCCTCATCTGGTTCACAGACATATAAAACAAAACAGTCCTTGTATAAAGTAGAGTTGTGTGATATGTATTTTATGTTTGCTGTGTCACATAACACATACATTCCTATTTGATCCACTCCAGTTTCCTCCCACATCCCAAAGACATGCATTTAGGTAAATTAGTAGTCCCTTACATTGCTATTAGGTAATTGTCTCATGTATCTGAAATGAACTCTGTTTCTCAGACCAGCTCTGGTATGTATTGTGAAGTAGAAGACGGAGCCTGGAAGACTGCTTAACATGTGTAGTATGATATGACTAGTTATTTACATAAAACTTCAGGCAAGCTGAAAGCCAAATACACCAGAACATAGTCCTACCTCATCCATTACCTCATTCATTCAGTTTCTTCCTGCAGCCACCTTCTCACACCCCCACTTTGAAATCAACAGAAAAAAAGGAGTTTGTGGAGAGAACTAACAATTGTAGTTGCAGTGGAGGAAGAACAAGGCAAGGTGAACTTGTGAGAGAGGCCTGATAGCACCATGGAAGGAAATGAACAGAATGTCCAAACTGTAGCTAGAAGGCAGGAGATTGTCTAAGAGAAGCAGAAATTAATATAGTCCATAACACAGAGCCAATACAAAATAAAGAAATATCATATTTGTTCCAAACATTATAAGATATCTGCACTTTGCCTTAGCATATTTATAATGCAGGGTCTGTAGACAACACCTGGAACTTGACAGTCTGCCGATCAGGCAAGGAGGGAAGGAAGGGGCAGTTATCCATCAGCTTCATCTCCTTTCCTCATTATAGGTGAGGAAGACAGACCATTCTGTGCATCAGTCTCTGCCAGAGGCCAGACCTCCTAGCCATGCCAAATACCTTTGCTCTCTCTGTGAGCATAAGAAGTGTTAATCATTTTCATTCATATCAATCTGCTTAAAGGCCTTTACACCCATGAAAATCATATATGTAAAATTATGGCCAGGGAGAATTTTGGATGCCTCTTCATATTCACTGAGCTAGCCTTAAAGTTCCACAGGGATATGATTGAGGGCAAGGATGGAGAGGAAAACTGGTCAACCCCACCACTAATGACTGCACAAAACCATGCAATAAAGTAGATTATAATTCCATCTGGTTTTTAACACAGCCACATATGTGAAAAAAATCAAAAAAAGCTTGCACTCATTGACTTAAAAGAAAATAATAATAGTAATATCATATAACATAGCCTGACATGATCTATAATAAAGCAGCAAACAAAATTTACATTGAAATATGAGAACTTGTCCATACCTCCTAATAAATCACAGTCACTGTCCAAACCATCAGTCACTCCAGCAAATACACTTGCCAGTGTTGACTTTCCAACTCCACTCTCTCCTATCAGTACCACACGATAGCAGGAACTTCCCAACTCAGTGGAAATAACTGAATCCGTTGATTCTGAAGACCAGCTCCCTCTGTAGAACTGTCCAGGGTTCATACAAGATGTAGAGCGAGTAAGGTATGAAAGAGGATCGTTTTGTGCCGTAATATGTCTGCCATCTGCATGGATGCTCCAGCGCTGGTGACATGGCTGCAACCTATTGCTGTGTCTCATTACAACATTTGAAGTCATTCTATTTCCTGTGTCAGACAAAGAAAAAAACAACTGTAATAACTGAACCACTTTCATATTTCACTGTCCAGTTTCATTTACATAAACATTTCTAAAATATGCTTAACCAGATGTCATTTTGGTTTACTTTATCTCCCATATAAAAAAATTATTTTTATTACATGTGTTATTTATTAAATTCCATTTGGGTTAGTCCCTTTTGCTAAAGCAATGTTCATTGACTCACATTTTGTAAGTTTGTAAGTTTAATCCTCTGTCATTTAAGATTTACATAGAAAATTGAATGAAGATATCATGACACTACAAAAAACAAAAAAAGAAAGAAAAAAAGAAAATCAGATATAAAGACGTTGAAATTAACATTTTATTTTCTGCAACATAGTATTGACTAAATGGGACTAGAAAAAATAAATTCTGAGACTGAACGTGATTAAAATAATTCCATTTTAACACCCTAAATTTTGCAGAACTGTGTGACAAGGTTACTATAAAACTATAAAAACATATACCCAACATATAAAGTAAGATTAAAGAAGTGAAGTGAATGTCTTAGAAGGGAATCCCTGAGAAGTGTTGAGGAGCAATTAAATCTGTATCAGTGAACCAAATAAAGCATTAAAGAACAATGGTATAACAAACAAGTTAAAAGAAAATTACAGACCAAAGAAACTGAAGAGTGGGCGATCACATACAACTACCAGTAACCAAATAAAAGTTTGTGATGTGGTCAAAGCAAATGGAGTTAAACCAATAACAGAAACTTTAATAAAATAAAAAATCAAATCATGTTACGTGCTTTCATATGAATAAATACAAGACTTCATCAGAACAGAGAATACAAAAACTAACCCCCAAGTCCCAAAGTGACAAAGAAACTGCCAGATGAAATAATGTAATTGAAATGCAATGAGTAAACCAATTTTGCTAGATATATAAACTCGAAAGTCATAAACTTGAAACCAGAATCTCGAATTTAGAGAAATTCAAACATATGAAAGGGAAAAAAAATTTAACACCTTTCAAATGTTTTCGCAGGGGGGGCTTCACCCCCCCCTGCACCTCCCATCCCCCCCTACTTAAATATACCTACTCCGAGATCGCACTATAGTGAAGGAAAGGGAAATCTCCCATTCTGCATTATACACATAAGTGCAAAATGGAAGATTTTCCATTCCTCCGCTATAGTGCGGTCACGGAACATTCACATTTTAACTGCTAGGGTACAGGGGGACCTGGCCCCTGCAATAAGGTAAGTTAACTTTGTATTTTTTTAAACCTAAGGGTCCCATTCACAATTTCAAGTGAATGGAAGTTTGAGATTCCGGTCTCGAGATTATGAATTTCGAGCTTCCATCCATTCGATCTTGTGAAGGGGAACTATATATATATATATATATATATATATATATATATATATATATATATGAGCACTTTTTAATTTTGAAAGACCAAAATCTTGAGTTTTGAGATACCGAAATCAAAACATCGAGATTTTAAAATCTCAAAAGTAAAACGTCTGACCAAAAAAAAAAAAAAAAACAACTAAAATAATGTTTGGCTTGCCCCCCCCCCCCACACACCCATCTACTTAAATATACCAACTATATATGTGTGTGCATGTGTGTGTGTGTGTGTGTGTGTGTGTGTGTGTGTGTGTGTGTGTGTGTGTGTGTGTGTCTATATATATATATATATATATATATATATATATATATATATATATATATATATATATATATATATCTATAGCAATATATATTATTTATTTATTTTATTTATTTACATTTGTTTACTGGGAAAGTCCAACTGGACCAGAAGCCCATTTTCAGTGGAGGCCTGGCGAGAAAAGCTCCATAGAAATACAAGCAATACACAATAATTAGATTGTACAATAGTATACATACAGTAAGATGCAGAACACACATCATCTAGTTATTCTACAAGGTAGCATTCAATACAGTTTTCTAGTAGATGCAGGTTCATTAAGAAAAACACAAGCATTTCAGTCAAGATCACTGTGAGAAGAAATAAAGTTAGTACTGTGTACATGTTAAAGAATAGTTATGACCAAATGAGATTTCATTTATATATAATTTTTTTGAGTAGTAATAAACACTGAAGAAAGGGAGAAAATGAGGTAAGGAATGGACAGTGTGTTGACAGAGTTATAGATATTTTGTCAGTCAGGTTTGGTGCAGGAGCAATGCCAGTTCGTGGATAGATATTCACATAGTAGTTGTTTGAAATTGGTAGATTCAGGTGTGTTTTGGAGGGTGTGGGGTAGTGAGTTCCATAATTTGGCTATTTGATTTGAGAATAGGGCTTTACTGTGAGTGTTATTAGCTTTGTTTACTGTGAGAAAGTTTCTGTCTGCAGATCTTAGACTTTGTGGACATGGGTAGGGAACAACAAGTTCCTTGAGGGATGGGCAACTGTCAGGATGGAAGATGATATCGTGTATGAATTGAAGTTGGTAGAAATGAAGAAGGTTAGGTAGCTCAAGCCAATTTAATTTATGTAGAGCAATACAATGGTGTGTTTGGTGGGGAAGGTTGGCTGCAAAACAGGCCATTTTGTTGTAGCAAGTTTCCAATTTGGTTAAGTCTGATTTTTTTTATATTGGTAAAGAGGAGGAAAGCATATAGGAGCATAGACAGGAGGAAGGTTCTGGATATGACTAGTCTGTTATTTTCAGTGAGGAAGGGCTTGCTTTTGTATAGTGAGCCAAGTTTAACATGAACTTTCTTAATTGTGGTGGCTATCTGTTGGTCAAATTTGAGTTTGTTGGCAATTGCCACTCCAAGGAGTTTTGTATGTTCAGCTGGTTGGATGACTGTTATTTGCTGAGAGAATGGTGAAAGGACGGGTGGTCAGTGATTGTTTCCTACTGGTAAATAGCATTAACTGTGTCTTTTTAGGGTTGAGGATTAGTTGCCATTTATTTAGATATGTTTCTATATCATTAAAACCTTGTTGGGCTACTATATGGAGGTCTGGTAAAGCATCTGCTGAGCAGATTAAAGCTGAATCGTCAATATACTGAACTACTTTAGCATGTGTTGTGGATGAGGCTACATCATTAGAGAAGATGGTGAAAAGAAGGGGTCCTAGTATGGACCCTTGTGGGACTCAAACCGTGACAGGCAGAAGAGGTAAGAGATCGGATTTCCATCATACTGCTTGTTGTCTGTCAGAAAGATAGCTTAGGAACCAGGAGAGGGAAGTCTTTGATAGGTTTAGTGAGGCAAGAGTACTAAAGAGCTTCTAATGGGAGACAGTGTCAAATGCTTTTGACATGTCTAAGACGACTGATGCTACTTGCTGGTTTGAATTTCTCAGTTGGTTGATGGTGTTAAAGAAATTAATTAGGGCTGTGGTGGTGCTGTGTTTTGGTCTGAAACCATGTTGGGAGGATAAGATAAAGTTGGGAGATAACAGGTATTGTAGTAATTGAGTGTGGATACATTTTTCTAGAATTTTGACACAGGGGGAAATGATGGCTATGGGTCTGTAATTGTTTAATTCTGTTGATGTTCCTTCTTTATGTAGAGGGGTAATATAGGAAATGTTTCATAAATTTGGGACATATTGTTCTGCTATAGACCTATTTACCAGAATGGAGATAGCATATAGCATCAGCTGGCAGTTTGAGGTACTCATTGGGGATTTGGTCAGCTGGTAAGGAAGAAGGTACATATATATATATATATATATATATATATATATATATATATATATATATATATATATATATATATATAAACACTTACTTTTATTCCAGTTATTGAGAAAACCATCCCTTCAGGATGTACGTCTTTAGACACATTAACCTACTGGAATGTTGCTGACCACTAATCAGCAGCTGCCAGGCAATCATTTCTGCTTCTGACCTGTGCAGCTCCCAGCCCGGGGAGTGAAGTGCCATAACTATCTCTGAATATCATCTAGATTACTTCTGTATGCATAACGGGGTCACTGAAGAAAATAGGATGGGACCAAATGTAGTATCGAGGTAGTCAGAAAAGTGTTTCCAGGTACTTCAAATGTACTTCTGTATGCATGCAGGGTCACTGAACAAAACAGGATGGGTTCAAATGTAGTATTGAGGTAGTCAGAAAGGTGTTTCCAGGTACTTCAAATGATATGGTAAACTAGTTCTTCTCCTTTAACAGTCGAAGTATGAAAAAATGCTTCTGCTAAGGAATTAATTAGGGAAAGAACATGAGTAGTTGTGCTACACACATACGCAATAAAGCAAGAATGTAGTTAAATCTGAAAAAAACATATTGCCTTGGGGAAGAAATTAAACTATACAGCATCTGAAAATATATAAAGACCAGATGCAGAAAAAAAAGAGAAAGAAGCACAGTAAAAAAGTAAAAAAAAGGTAAAAAAAGGGGGGGTGAAAGCAATCATAAGGAATGAGAGTTCAAAGCAGTGATATTCCATTTTAGGAACATGAGACTAAGATGTTTTGTAACAACATAACATTTACCTGAAGACTGGACACAGCCACACCCTGAAGTGGGTAGAGAAAGATAAAAACAAAGGAATGGCACCAAATGTCCATATTTTTTCCAAGTCCAGCAATAAAACTTTCTTGAAAACTAGTATTGCATGCAGCTGAGGAAATTCTGGGAATACAGAACAATGATAATCATTGTCCATAATGCTGCTGTGAGTAGAGATAATCTATTCTCAATGTTATTGTGAAGGCTGCCAGCCTAGCCAGAGAGAATTTTATTGATATGTCTATCATTTGTAAATATCAATGTAAGACAAAGGATTGTTGTCTTAAATGGAAAAAACTGCTGTTAGATGTGGAACTGAAAAAAAGGCAACAACAGTGCTCTCTACTGACAAAAGTAAAGCATGTTGTGACCATTTGATGTAGACAGTGGTGCCAAAGGGTCTAGATGAAGAAATTATTTCTATTGTTTTAACCAAGAGTTAAATTGCTAGATTTAAACATGTAAATGTATTTTTATTGCTCTGCTTCCTGACCAGCTGCAGGATAACAAGAAGGGATGTCAAAAATGTAAATGCAGTTTCTTTTAGCCTAGGAGCCCAGGGTAGTGTGAAGAATGATGTAATGTGTAGCATGGGAACCCCAGGAAAGTGTGAAGAATGATGTAATGTGAATCAGAACTGCAATTTCAATTTAAACAGAGAGAAGCAGAGATTATTAAGCATTTTTGTCTTGACCATCCAACTCATCAGCACTCTGTCTGTTCTCCTATGTAAGTTATCTTAGACTTGTGTTTTCTCTTAGAAATAGCTAGAAACTAGAAAAATTAGACTAATTGTTTTTCTGTGATGTCAGAACTGTACTATGGAATTATTTTAAGTATTCCTATATGATCTCTGAACTCTTGACTAGCACTATGTAGTAAGAAGTATTGTCTTGTGTTTTTATTATTTATTATTAAATATTTTAAAACCTTTCAATTGTGGCTGTTTTGTGTAGAGATAATTTAAGATCTAAAGTACATCGCATATTTATAGTGATTACTGTACCAAGTCACTCTAATAAGCCTTAACTGTTTAGTTATACTACCAATTGGATAATAATATTGCACAGTAATAATTGGACACCCTTTTAAGGGCCTTTGAGTAGCTGATAAATATTAGTGGGGTGGTGGCTGGTGGTACTACCGTATAGTCTGGGTAATAGGGGCACAGTTGGAGAACCTTTGCAAGCCTTTCCCAGGAGTGTCTGTGTGGTTGTATAAACTCTTATCTCAAGGTGTGTGTGTGTGTCAGCTACTTGGGCAGGGCATGAAGCACTGGTTGGAAAGACAGGGTGCTGGATGTTTTAGCTTGCCAAGCTGGCTGAGATCTGGACCCTATAGCTGTGCAATGGGGAGTCTTAATGGGGACCTGGAGAGAAAGGGAGAAACCAGCCCCAGACTGACTGTGATATCTGTGTGCTCTTAAGGGAAATTGCACTTTACTGTGTGTATTTGTTATCCTTTCCTTCATATATGCGATGCCCTGTCTGGTGTTAGTGGTGAGGATTGAGGCTCCTTGATTGCTGGGCTAAGGCATGGGCATCACATATTAATTGTTTGGCAGTGGTGGGATATCCACATGACATATTAATTGGTGACAAATACTAAGTGGCTTGTAGTGGTGTGGGTAGAGTAAATTCCTGTGGCTTGGGTATATTGAACTTTGAAGGTGTTTTGTACTCTAAATCAGCCACACAGTGAATACTCAGAGTTCAGATCACAATTGTTTTGTATCTTTTGTTAGCGTAGTTAGTCAGGGTGAGCAGGCAGCATGTCAGCAGAGAAGTATGGAAAGCTGACAAGGAGCCAGCTGGCTGAGATGTGCCAGGCTAGGGGACTGGTGCATGGAAACCTGACTAAGGCAGACCTATTTGCAGCCTTGGTTACAGCTGCATCAGAAAACAGCAACCAGGAGGACAATTAGACTGGCAGTGGAGATATGATACCCTCAGAGAATGGACAGCTCAACCTTTCTACAGAGGACTTAAAAATCCATCTGGAGCTAAAGAGACTTGAGTTGGAGACCAGGCGTTTGGAGATAGAAGCTGAAGAAAAGGAGCAGCAGAGGAAGCATGAGAGGGAAAAGCTGACTCTTTGCCAGAGTCATGGAGGTAATGGGGAAGGGAGTAACTGGACCCTAGAAGCACAACATGTCTGCAAGTTTCTTCTGCAGTTTGAAGAGGGGGATAATTTTGATAGTTTCATTCATATGTCTGAGAGGGTATGCAAAGAGTATAGTGTTGACCAAAGGCTCTGGGTATGGTTCCTGACCCCCTTACTCTACAGTAAAGCTCTAATTGTATTGTCTAAAATGTCTGACATTGCATGTTTTGATTATACTTCTGTAAAAAAATTGTCTATTAGAGATTTTTAAGCTAACACCTGAAACGTATAGGAAAACGTTTCATGAGCATAGACACAAGGCAGATGAAAGTGTGTGTGAATATGTTGCTGAACTGAGCACTTATTTCCATAGGTGGGTGAGTGGATGTCAGGTCACCACGTTTGAAGGGCTGGCAGACCTTTTGGTGATGGAACAAGCCCTTAGCACTTTGCATGAGGACATGAGGATCTGGTTAGCTGATAGACAATGTGCTACTTCAGATGAGTTGGGGAAGAAGGGAGACCTATACCTGGCAAGCAGGGCAGCCCTACACAGGAAATGGACCCCCAGTACTGCTCATGGGTCTAAAGGAACCCATGGTGGGCAGCACAGACTGCTCCAACAGAACCTGCCAGTAGCAGTGGAAGCCACTAGTCCAGGTACATGTCCAGGAGTTAGAGTTAAATGTTTTGAATGCAACCATTGGGGCCATGTGGCATACAGGTGTCCATGTAGGCAAGGTGGGGAACAAAAGGTGAGGGAGCCAGTAAGTGGGAAAGACAAAATGCCAACAGTATGTTGTCTTAAGACAACAGGGGTACCGAACTACCATCCTGCAGATGTCCTGATAGGGAAGGATTTGGATGAGGCAGTACCATGTACTTATGCAGTTACAGACGGTCAGGCTAGGAGACAAGCAAGTGGCTCTGGTAGCCTGGGGGAGAACCAGACAGACTTCATACTTGCAGCCAAGACTGGTGAGGTGGTTACTTCAGGGAGTGAGCTAGGCTGTAGCAGTGATACTGAAGGTGAGCCACAGCTGCTTGGGGGTACTGATGGTCTCTTGAACAGTGTGACTGCAAAGGTAGAGGTGAGTCATAGTACCCATGCTGACAGTGAAGCACCACTGTCAGAGGATGCCAAACTTCCTGTGGAAGGGGAGCTGGGAATGGCTACAAGGAGAGAGAGTTGAGACAGGCTCAGCTCTCTGGCCCTACATTTCAAGGCCTGAGGCAGGTAGCTAGGGAGGCACCTGATTCTCAAGGAAAGGGTGAATCTGTATACTGGGACAAAGGGTTAGTATACAGAGAGTAGACCCCTGAGGGAGGGCTAGAAGGTGAGAGAGTACAGCAGTTGGTAGTGCCTAGAGCCTACCATCTGGTGCTTCTAGCCATAGCCCATCATATTCCCTTTGCAGGTCATATGGGCATAAAACATACAAAGATAAATATTATGCAGAACTTCTATTGGCCTGGAATTTCCAGAGATGCAACAGGGTACTGCAGGGCATGTGAGCAGTGCCAAAAGGTAGGCAAGGCAGGAGACAAGGTGAGAGCATCTTTGATGCCTTTGCCTATGATTGAGGAGCCATTTCAGAGGGTAGCTATGCATATTGTGGGTCCTCTGATTACCCCAAGTTCCACAGGGAAAAAGTATATCCTAGTAGAAGTGGATTATGTTACATGATACCCTGAGGCAGTGGCTTTGTCCTCCATTGAGGCAGAGAAGGTGGCAAATGCTTTGTTAGAGATTTTCAGCAGGGTAGGTTTCCCAAAAGAAATACTGACTGACAGAGGTGCCAATTTCATGTCAGACCTGCTGCCTTGTCTGTGAAAGTCTTGTGGGGTGAAGCACATGAAGACCACCCCCTACCATCCCTAGACTAATGGTCTTGTTGAAAGGTTAAACTCTACAATCATGTCCATGTTACGAGCATTTGCAGATCAGTTTAAGAGGGAGTGGGGCAAATATTTGTCCCATCTGTTGTTTGCTTACAGAGAGGTTCCCCAGGAATCCACAGGTTTTTCAACCTTAGAGCAGTGCTGCAGGAATTTGGGGACATGTTCACTGGGAAACCAGGGTGCACCCACCTGGGGCAGCACCAGGTGGATACAGGACCCCAAAGGCTTATTAGACAAGCCCCTTATAGAGTGTCTGAGAGAGTCAAACAGACTCTGAGGGAGGAGGTACAGGTGATGTTGGAACTAGGGGTGATTCAAGAGTCCAACAGTCCCTGGGCCTCCCCAGTGGTGCTGGTGCCAAAGAAGGATGGCAGCACCAGGTTCTGTGTGGACTAGAGGAAATTAAATAGTCACACAGAGTCAGATGCTTACCCCATGCCTAGGAAAGATGAGGCCCTAGAGCAGCTGGGTGGGTCTAAGTAACTTACAACCATTGATCTTACCAGGCATTACTGGCAGGTGCCCTTGACTCCAAGTGCAAGAGAGAAGTCAGCCTTTGTGACTCCTTTTGGCTTGTATGAGTTCACAAAGATGCCCTTTGGGATGAAGAATGCCCCAACAACTTTCCAGAGGCTGCTAGATCATATCCTAGCAGGAGCAGGAGGGTTTGCCCTTGCTTACCTAGATGATATTGCCATCTACAGCCATTCATGGCCAGAGCACCTGCAGCATGTCAGGGATGTGTTGGGCAGACTACAGAGGGAAGGGTTGACCATTAAGCCAAGCAAATGTCAGGTGGGTATGGCAGATGTCTCCTACCTAGGACATAGAGTGGGGAGTGGTAAGATGAGGCCAAAACCTGCCAAGATGGAGCCTGGGGTTGCAAGCATATGATATGTCAGTGTAGCACCACAGTGGGGTTAGCAATGCCAATGCAGATGGGCTCTCAAGACAGGGAATGGGATAAGGTACACTCAGATAGACTTAACCCTCTCAAGCAGCGTTTCTCAAAATAACTTGAGTTCTTCAGGGGGGGGGGGGATGAAGGCTGCCAGCCTAGCCGGAGAGAATTTTATAGATAATTCTATCATTTGTAAATATCAATGTAAGACACAGGCTTGTTGTCTTAAATTAAAGAAATTGCTGTTAGATGTGGAACTGACAAAAATGAAACAACAGTGCTCTCTACTGACCAAAGTAAAGCATGTTGTGACCATTTGATGTAGACAGTGGTGCCGAAGGGTCTAGATGAAGAAATTCTTTCTATTGTTTTAACCAAGAGTTAAATTGCTAGATTTAAACATGCAAATGTATTTTTATTGCTCTGCTTCCTGGCCAACTGCAAGATAACAAAAGGAGATGTTAAGTATGTAAATGCAGTTTCTGTTAGCCTGGGAACCCAGGGATGTGTGAAGAATGATGTACTGTATAGCCTGGAAACCCCAGGAAAGTGTGAAGAATGTAATGTGAATCAGAACTGCAATTTCAATTTAAACAGAGAGAAGCAGGGATTAAGCATTTTTGTCTTGACCATGCAACTCATCAGCACTCTGCCTGTTTTCTTATGTAAGTTATCTTAGACTTGTGTTTTCTCTTAGACATAGCTAGAAACTAGAAAGATTAGACTAAGTGATTTTCTGTGATGCCAGAACTGTACTACTGAATTATTTATGTATTTCTTGTGATCTCTGAATTCTTGACTAGCACTGTATAAGTAAGAAGTATTGTCTTGTGTTTTTATTATTTATTATTAAATATTTTAAAACCTTTCAACTGTGGCTGTTTTGTGTAGAGATAATTTAAGCTCTAGAGTACATTGCATATTTATAGTGATTACTGTACCAAGTCACTCTAATAAGCCTTGACTGTTTAGTTATATTACCAATTGGATAATAATATTACACAGTAATAATTGGACACCCTTTTAAGGGCCTTTGAGTAGCTGATAAATATTAGCTGGGTGGTGGCAGGCGGTACTACCAAATAGTCTGGGTAATAGGAAGATTAGCTGGAGAACCTGTGCCAGCCTTTCCCAGGAGTGTCTGTGTGATTGTATAAACTCTAATTTCAAAGTGTGTGTGTGTGTGTGTGTATGTCAGCTACTTGGGCAGGGACACGAAGCTCTAGTTGGACAGAGAGGGTGTTGGAGGTTTTAGCTTGACCAGCTGGCTGAGATCTGGACCCAATAGCTGTGCCAGTGGGGAGTCTTATTGGGGACCTGAAGAGCAAGGGAGCGACCAGCCCCAGACTGACTGTGATCTCTGTGTGCTGTTAAGGGAAATTACACTTTACTGTATGTATTTGTTATCCTTTCCTTCATATATGAGATGCCCTCTCTGGCGTTAGTGGTGAGGATTGCGGCTCCTTGATTGCTTGGCCAGGGCACGGGCATCACAGTTATAATCTTTAATTAGTGTTTCTGTCATGGCAATATTTGTTGTGTATAAGCTGCTAGAAAATATTGGTTGTAATAAGAAACTCAGACAGATGAACAATGGATGGCAGTGAAGGATAATACAGATGCAATTAATAACCAAAATGAGTGGATGAAACAGATGCTCACATATAAGATAGACTAAGTCGACATTTCAGATGATCAGTTACTTGCAAGTATAACAGAGAGAACCAAAATATAGGTCATAACTTTTCAATACCAAGAAATTACCTGAGAACATTTACATAGAAATGAAACAAGAGGATTCTAAAAGAGTGAAGCAGATATAAGTAGGATATTAAAAGTACTGAGACAGAAGAAAGCAAGATATACTCCTAGACTATCCCGGCAGATCACTCCATACTCCAAATTATCACCCTATTCCCCAGCCTCTACACCTCCTTTTCTCTTTCCCCTGTTGTCTCTTCTTTCCCTTCAGTGCTGCCTCTTCCATAAACACCTTCTCCTCTCTATACTATACTTACTGCCCCTTCTATATACTCTTTCTTCTCCTAGTACACAAGTCAGCCTAGCAACAAAACAAACTGTGAATTTTACATTCATTTAATTTCTACACTACTAGATATTTTAATCCTTTCTATCTCTATACTTCCCATGTACCCACTTCCTAATTATCTCTGCCATCCATCTTTTATTCCAACTTTTAAGGGGGCTGTGTATAACCAATTTAAAATAACATAAAGTGTACATTAGCGACTAAACTCAAAACAATAATACTATTTCATGTCATACTAAGCTGTACTGCTAAGGAATTTTATTTGTACTTATCTGAATGCCATGTCACAAGTTACATGTTTGGCTCTCTTATTCTTACAAGAAGTTATGGTAATAATCTCAGTTGTTATATAGATGTTCTCATGTCTTAAATTTCTGCATGTAGAGCATGTTAATGCAATTTTCTGTATGTATGTATACTTTTTTTTGCAATGTTTTAATATCTGTAAACAGAGCTTTTCTCCCTGGGCCTCCAGTGAAAATCGGTTTCTATTGACCCAGCTGGACCATCCCAGTAAACAAATGTCAAATAAATAAATAAATATGTAAGTAAGGGAAGGGGCTAGAGGTACTGTAGTATAAATAATGTTATAAGATGTTGAAGAAGGTAATAAGCAGAACTAACTATTGAAGGATATGTATTAAGATGGCATCTTTAAAAGACAAGAATAGAAAAAAAAAGTGAGTGAGGAAAGGAGGAATTTTAGATACCAGGGGATAATAAATCTTTTAAAAACATAGAAACTATTATAGAATTGAATAGTTAAAGAAAATATCAGCTAGAAGAATGTAAAAGTGTTTAAAAAGCGAGTAACTTTGTTGCTGGTCATCTGATCAACAACGAAAACATTGTGAATGAAAGATCGACACTTTTTTGTCATGTTAGACTTGAAGAAGAGTAACAAAGAAAGCATTTTGCTTTCCTCATTTTCTCTTTTTGATGTTTTCATTTCAAATAAGTGCAAGTCAGTTAAATGAAACAAGTTTACTTATAGGCAAATATTAGGCAATCGGTCTGCAGATTCTTACAAGCCTAGCAGATAACCAGTTAGAGACCAAAGGTGAGAATCAAATCCTGTAGCTTGTGTCTGTGAGGAAAGTACCTTAATCATTATGCCAACCCCGAAATGTGAAAAAAGTAATTTAGAGAAAACTGATTAACAATTGAGTTGGTCTGCCTGAGCAAGCAGCCAGATGATTCAGTAAGAAAACTAAATGCTGGTCTTAAAAGCTAATTTGTTTATTGATGAAAGTTAGGTTTAAATTGCTTCCATTACGACGACACAAAAATCACAAGAAGGACTTCATTTGGTTAAAGAGTCCAGCACTTCACTTCAGTGCAAGCCAGTAAGGCACTAGTGTTAGTTCTACAGCTTAACATTTACTTCATTTTTGTTTTGTTCTGTAGTTTGTGACTGTTTTTTTCAAAGTGAAATTATTCATTGTTCTCAGCAGAGTGTTAGGTAACCTTCAAAACCATGTTTTGTTATTCCTTTTGCTGTTCACAATGTGGTGTAAAATAAAATAGCAGACACAGACTTGTTATATGCTGACCTTTTGTTAAAAAAAGTTCTATTACTAGAGGATAAGTGCATCAAATATTATCCCCAGGCAAGAAATGTAGCAACAACTGATAGATAAAATTGTCACTACCGTGCTACCATTGCATAACTAATTTTATATTATATTTTATGAAATTTGGTCACTGTTGTTTAAAGCCAATAAAATTATAAATACAATATGTCTACTTAGATTATAACAAAATATTCAAAATTCAGATGTTATTTAAAGCGTAAAATATTTTTTTTAGTAAATTAATGTTGCAATGTATTTGCTTTTCCAAATTAATTTTTGGTGTCTAAAACAACTTTTCTTTCTCAAAAAGAAGTGCAAAGTAATCGCAGTGTCAAAAATGTTAGTACCAGAAGAATCTTTTTCAGTAACCTTATCATCTAAAAACATTTGTGCTTGGCATCTAGTTTTAAATTAAAACACATTTTTTACACTCATGCTGTTGTATTAAACTGCGCCAACAAGAGTGTCTCATTTCCACAATACAAATACTCCTAGAAGTATGCCTGCTGAAATAAGAAATGCAGAGCAATTCAATGATTTGACATCAGAAAGTTATAACTTTAAAATGATTTGCTGAAATGTCAAAAATTCATGTGACCTATTCCCATGACTACAGCCCTAGAGACTAATCCAAACATCTACTGCACCCCAGAGACAGGACAGTCCTAATAAATATTTGCTTATGTTGTATAAGTTTAAAGCAAATCTTGAAATCTACCATTTTGTTTGTACAAATAGCATTTTTTCCAAAAGAAAATACATCATCTCTTTTCTTAAAGAAAACTGCATTACCAAATGTAACATGCATCAAATGAAATATAGCTTTTCTTTAAAAAAAAATCCTACCTTTCCTTAGGACAGTCTTCTGCAAAACGTCAAGTCAGTATAGTAATCCTATGGTTTATTTCAGTTTGTAGGATATGCAAGATTGTTTTAGCAGACTAAATCCTTTTTGGATTCTCTCTCTCTCTCTCTATCAAGTATCTTTCTCTGTGATGCTGCAGCTCTTAGCTGTACCGGTTATATTCTCCCTTTCTCTCTAATTCTTCCTTCCTTGAGCTCCTGATTTATATTAAGTACATCTGCTGAGAGACAGGGCTTTTCCGTGATGTCATCCTTCACTCTGCTGAGCTGGAGAGAATCAGGAAGCACCCATCAGTGCCAAAAGGTCCTAAGACTGATCACAGTGGGATTTCTTTTCTAGTATAGCAACGTGCAGTTTGATTGTAGTTTGTCTACCTTAGTGAAAAATGCAATAACATGAAGCTCTTTATTTATAGTATATAACCTCTTGCTCAAAAGTACTCATCTGCAGCATTTAAAACTCTTTGTATTTAGAACGATTCATTAACCAAAAAGGGAATGTGAAAACAACGGTAAGCAACTAAGTAAAGTTTCATATAAAACAGGGCTTAGTCTGAATAAGCAAGACTTCATAATATCCGTTTTGCTGATGTATGATAGGCTGAGCATTCTGTTTAGTTTTTGTTAATAAAATTTCTTTTCCCTCCATTTAGAGTTTATTGGTGATATTTTCATGCAGTTTAGCTTCTCAGAACAGCAGTTTGGACTACATGTTGAAGTTCAGTATCTGTACCAACTAATTAAATGTTGCAAGACACATTGCAAGCCTTCTGACGCTGTTGCATCTTCCCTGCAGTCAATTTCATTTCTTTAAAGTGCAAAATGGAAGTTCTATTTTATCCCAGCCTTAACCCTTTCCAGACACATACAGATGTACTTGTAAGTAAAGTAGTTGGTTATTATCTACATATATTCTGAATAAATAGTATTTTTTTCATCTCGGCTGTCTTATACTTATATTGACTAATGTACCCTGCAACATTTATGCAACAATAAACCAAGCACGGTCCAAATTATATAAGGCTGTAATGCTTTGCGCATGGTTAGACATGTAAAACTTTTTGCTCAAAAAATAATTTATAACTCTATTAATTTACTCAGTGTTTTTTTATTTTATTTTCAGTTTGGCACTTTATTTATTTATACATTTGTTTATTTATTTTCATTTGTTAACCAGATACATTGGCTGGTCCAAAAGACCCCTTTCAGCCATGACCCATGCCATAAAGAAAGATACAATTACATAAACAGCAATATAAGAAACAAATTATACATTACCATAAGACAGTATGCATAGATACATGAAGAAAAACATAAAAGATTTGATAACAGTTTGCCTTAGAAGCAGATGGATTCCTTTAACAACATAGCACTTAAAAATAATTGATACTATTTAATGTAGAAAATAAAATGGAATATGCTGTAATTGGTTAAGGTGTATTTTATAGTTCAGCTTGGGTATCCCACTGCAGAGAGTAACATGATTCAGGAGGAAGCAATACATGCATCCGTCCATCAGACACTGCATCCATCATTTACCAAAATGGCAGGTCAAGCTGTCTTACATATAAGGAATGTAGACTGCAAAGATGGTGGCATAAAAATGGGAAGAAATATGTGTTGCAATTGTAACTATATAGAATATACAGCGGTAGGGGATGGAGGTGTAGGTCAAACAGCAGTGATCTTTTGAAGAATGGCAGGATGCTGTAAGGATGCCACAAACAATATCGGAATGGCAATGAAGAGAGAAGAAGCAATAAATAAAACCAAGGGACTGGAAAGACTGAATGTGTGTATGTGTGGAAGAAGGTGGAATACTTCCAATGTTACCTTAAAACTGGGAAACAGTGGAAAAGCAAGATTTTGAGTGGTTAACTGAAAGGGCATAAAGCAGTTAGTTTTAGGGTCAAATAACAATATACCACACTGTTAAACAGACGTCAAGGACATTTACCTGTTAAGTAAGACTTTTCTTCATTCCAGACTGTATTTTCATCATTACAATATTATCTGTACATTTCCTTATATGAATATGCATTTTTCCACTTTTCTGCCTTTGTCTCACATGTCTGTGTTAGTTACCCTCTTCAGTGTGCACCACCATAATGCTTTCTTTATGAATTTGTCTTTTTGGTTTCACATATTATTTCTCCTTAAGTTTCAAACGTCTAATGCAGGAAAAACACACAAATGAGGATACTCACAGTTATAGAAATAACAACAAGTGAGACGAACCTGTCTCAGCTATGTGAATCAATACGAGTGAAACTGGACCCGGAGAAGTAAAACACGATTTATTCCATTAACAAACAACCACAAGAATAACGGTTAAGCGCTTTCATCTGTGAATATAGACTTCATCAGAACACCATTACTGTGTATTACTGGCTGACTTAAAAGCTTTTTGGCGCCAAAGAGAATCACTGAATGTACTCATTTAAAGTGACAATGCTTAATATATACACACACTACGTATAAACATTATTAAAACCTCATACATAAAAAATATAAATGTAAATATATAAATATATACATGAATTATTAAAACCAGGGATTAAAAACAAAAACAAAAAACAAGTGTTACATATAAATGGTCTCAGCTGATAAACTACTTAAGTTGTAATACTGATTTAATAGAAATAAAATCATTAATACCAGGGAATTTTGTGGCATTAGTTGCAATTTGCCAAAATAATTCCCTTTTACAGAGCTGTGCTTTGTAATTACCCCCTCTAGCTGATAGAAATATTTGGTCAATAATAGCAAATTTAAACGTATGTGTATCACCATACTTATTTATATGCCTAAATAAAGCATTTTTTGTATCTTTAACTTTTATTTTATATAGGTGCTCATAGATACGTCTTTTCAGTTGTCTCTCCGTTTTACCTATATAAAATACAGCACATGTATTACACTTAGCTAAATAGACAATATTATTACTGTTGTAATTTCCCTTTTTAAATCGTACGTATGTCTTATTAATATCATCCAATTTTATTCTTATATCTTCATTAATAGCAAAACAATAGTATGCATACCCAAAGTACATAAAAATATTAATAATCCACCTTTTAGACCTATTATTTCTGGCAGTAAAGCCAAGACTTTTAATATTGGTGTGGTTATTGATGAATGGTTAAAACATATGTATCAATACATTCCGCATATAGTAAAGGTTTCATGGATGTTTTTATCCAAATTATCCAGTAATAAGTGGAAAAATAAACTGATATTTGTCACTATTGATGTGATTGACTTATTCTCATGTATCCCTAGAGAACAGGGATTAGAATTTTTCTGTGATAGTTTGAGGAAACATTCTTGTTTAAGTTGGGACCGCATCAATTTAATTGTAGACATGATGAGTCTTGTGTTAGAACATAATTATATTTACTTTGAAGGTGAGTATTACAAGCAAGCTCAAGAAGTGGCTATGGGGGCATCTTGCGCCCCCATATTTGCCAATTTAGTTATGCTAGAATGGGAGAACCAATTTTTGTTTAAAAGTGATTATTTTAAACATATCGCCTATTATACAAGATTCTTAGATGATATGTTTTTATTATGGGATGGGTCCATAGATACACTTATGGAATTTTTTGAATATATAAATACTACTAGTACTTTTTTGAAGTTTACATACAATTTTAGCGCTGAAGGTATATCATATTTGGATACCTATGTAAGCCATACAAGTACAGGTTTTCAGTCAGAAATATTTAGGAAAGATACATTTTCCAATGGTTATCTATATTATACTAGTAACTATCCCAAACATATTCTTAAGAACATATATAAGGGCCAATGTATATGTGTGGCTAGAATGACGTCTGATTATAATAAAATGAAAGATGAGATAAATAATATACGTGATATGTTTATCAATAGAGGGTATCCTCTAGTAATATTAGATGACATATCAGCCTATGTTATTAATGAATGGGGAAAAAAAATTTCGCCTATTCTTGGTAATGAAAATTTTAATTTAATAAGTAACACAAATAACATACAAAAAGAATTTAACAGAGTTTGTGTTCTTACATATTCCCCATTCATATTCAATATTAAGAACATTATAAAGCTTCATTGGAATATCTTGGTAACTGATGATGAATTATCAAATGTCATTGGCAAGGACCCTAATTTTGTGTTCAAAATGAATATGAACATTAAGAACTTATTAAATATACATAACTATACTAATAAGTTAATAAATACCCATACTAAAAAATGTGGGCAGTGTAAACAATGTTTTGCTATTAATGAAGATATAGGAATAAAATTGGATGATATTAATAAGACATACGTACGATTTAAAAAGGGAAATTGCAACAGTAATAATATTGTCTATTTAGCTAAGTGTAATACATGTGCTGTATTTTATATAGGTAAAACGGGGAGACAACTGAAAAGACGTATCTATGAGCACCTATATAAAATAAAAGTTAAAGATACAAAAAATGCTTTATTTAGGCATATAAATAAGTATGGTGATACACATACGTTTAAATTTGCTATTATTGACCAAATATTTCTATCAGCTAGAGGGGGTAATTACAAAGCACAGCTCTGTAAAAGGGAATTATTTTGGCAAATTGCAACTAATGCCACAAAATTCTCTGGTATTAATGATTTTATTTCTATTAAATCAGTATTACAACTTAAGTAGTTTATCAGCTGAGACCATTTATATGTAACACTTGTTTTTTGTTTTTGTTTTTAATCTCTGGTTTTAATAATTCATGTATATATTTATATATTTACATTTATATTTTTTATGTATGAGGTTTTAATAATGTTTATACGCAGTGTGTGTATATATTAAGCATTGTCACTTTAAATGAGTACATTCAGTGATTCTCTTTGGCGCCAAAAAGCTTTTAAATCAGCCAGTAATACACAGTAATGGTGTTCTGATGAAGTCTGTATTCACAGATGAAAGCGCTTAACCGTTATTCTTGTGGTTGTTTGTTAATGGAATAAATCGTGTTTTACTTCTCCGGGTCCAGTTTCACTCATATTGATTCACATAGCTGAGATTCGTCTCACTTGTTGTTATTTCTACAGTTGTCTTTGGCTTTTTGGGATACTCGCAGTTATGCCTTGTTCCCTTTCCACTAGCAGCCAAAGTTTTACCGTCTGTCATTGCAGGTTTATTAAAATCATTCCTGCATCAAACAGCAGAGAAAGTATTATTAGAGTAATATATCAGTCATAACTGAGTGTCAACTCAGACGTGAAAAAAATAATAAAATGGGACACCTCTTTCTGATGAAGCATGACATTGGGAAAGAACTCCTGCAACTAAGAAATCTTATGTCTTTTCTAAAGAATTTAATACAGCTATGTCATTAGCTAAAAACAGAACACAGACCATAACTCTACTTAGATAATGACAAAGTATACAATCAATATGATTCTTTGAAAAAAAATGTATGGAACTCTGTGTGATGATTGGGGAGAGATGGGCGAAGGCTGCCAGCCTAGTCAAATAGAATTTGATATATAATCCTGGCATTTGTAAAAAAATGTAAAATACAGGCATGTTTTCTTGAGTGTAAAAGAATACTGTGAAATGTGGAACTGCAAAATATGTGACAGCATTGCACTCTACTGGCCCAGTGAAGCATGTTGTGACCCTTTCATGTTAGAATTCGGCTCCAGTGTGTCTGGATGAATGTTTCATGCCCATTGTTTTAAAGCTAAAGTTTATGACCAGAATTTACATGTGGAAGGTGCTTTATTGCTCTGGTTTCTGCTAGAGTGTATATGTGAAATGCCTTTTATTGGTGTAAGTTTCTGAGCAGGTGTCAGATTGCTAAATAATGCAGTTTGTTTGCCTGGGAAAACCTAAGTGTCAACATGATGTAATTTGGGAAGGATCCAGCAGACATGTTTGTTAGCAATGTTTAAATACTACTTCTCACAAGAGACTTGGAGCATTTTGATCTTGGATATCTAACTCAGCACTCTGCCTAAGCTCACATGTAAGTTTTTAGCACTGTGATTTCTTGTAGGAATAGTTAAAGCTAGTAAAGATTAATTAGGTATTTTTCTTTGAAATCAGACCTGTCCTACTGTATTATATTACATTTCTGTGTGATCTCTGAACTCTTCGATATTTCTGTGGTGTAGTAGTTTTGTCTTATGTTTTAATTATGTATTATTAAATATTTTTTAAACCTTCTACTTGTGGCTGGTTTATGTAGAGATAAATAAAGTTTTAGAGTACATTATATATTTATAGAGTTTACTGTGTAAGCCCTTCCAATAAGCCTAGACTGAATAGTCACATTACCATTGGATAATAATATTACACAGTAGTAATTGGACACCATTTTAAGGGCCTTTTAGTAGCTGATATTATTAGCTGGGTAGTGGTAGGGATTGCTACTGTATGGTCTGGGTAAAGGGGCACAGCTGGAGAATCTGTGTCAGCCTTTCCCAGGAGTGTCTGTGAAGTTGTATAAATACTTATCTCAAAGTGTGTGTATGTGTGTGTGTGTGTGTGTGTGTGTGTGTGTGTGTGTGTGTGTGTGTGTGTGTGTGTGTGTGTGTGGTGTGTCAGCTACTTGGCAGGGACACAAAGCACTGGTTGGACAGAGATGGTACTGGAGGTTTTAGCTTGCCCAACTAGGCTGAGATCTGGACCCTATAGCTGTGCCAGTGGGGAGTCTTATTGGGGACCTGGTGAGCAAGAGAGCAACCAGCCTCAGACTGACTGTGATCTCTGTGTGCACTTAAGGGAAATTGTACTTTACTGTGTGTATTAGATATCCTTGACTCTCTTCTAGGAGATGACCTCCCTGGTGTTAGTGGTGAGGATTGAGGCTCCTTGATTTCTGGGCCAGGGCACGATCTTCACAAGTGTTTGGCAGTGGTGGGATCTACTTCACACACTAATCGGCTTGTAGTGGTGTGGGTAGAGCGAATTCCTGTAGCTTATGTACAGTGATCTCTGAAAGTGTTTTGTACTGTAAAACAGCCACACAGGGTATACTCAGAGTTCAGATCACAATTGTTTTATTTCTTTTGTTAGCTTAGTGTTAGTCAGGGTGAGCAGGCAGCACATCAGCAGAAGAGTATGGAAAGCTGACAAGGAGCCAGCTGGTGGAGATGTGCCAGGCTAGGGGACTGGTACATGGAAACCTGACTAAAGCAGACCTGATTGCAGCCTTAGTTACAGCTGCATCTGAAAACAGCAGCCTGGAGGACAATCAGACTGACAGTGGAGATACAATATCCTTGGAGAATGGACAGCTCAACCTTTCTGCAGTGGACTTAAAAATCCAGTTGGAGCTAAAGAGATTTGAGTTGGAGGCCAGGCATATGGAACTAGAATCAGCCGAGAAAATGAGGAGTCTACAAGCTGAGGAAAATGAATGTCAGAGGAGGCATGAGAGGGAAATGCTGACTCTTTGCCAGAGTCATGAAGGTAATGGGGAAGGGAGTAACCAGACTGCAGAAGCACAGAAGGTCAGTAAATGTTTTCCACAGTTTAAAGAGGGGGATAATTTTGGTAGCTTCATTCATATGTTTGAGCAGGTATGTAAACAGTATGAAGTTGACCAAGGGCTCTGGGTATGGTTCCTGACCCCCTTACTCCATGGTAAAGCTGTAAGTTCTTTAGCAAAAATGCATGACACTGACTGTTTTGATTATACTGCTGTAAAAAGACACTTGTTGGAATGTTTTAAGCTAACACATGAAATGTATAGGAAAAAGTTTTGTGAACATAGATGCAAGGCAGATGAAAATGTATGTGAATATGTTGCTGAACTGAGCACTTATTTTCATAACTGGGTGAGTGGATGTCAGGTCACCACTTTTGAAGGGCTGGCAGACCATTTGGTAAGGGAACAAGCCCTTAGCACTTTGCCTGAGGACATTAGGATCTGGTTAGCTGATAGACAGCGTGCTACTTCAGAGGAGTTGTGGAAGAAGGGAGACCTATACCTAGCATGCAGGGCAGCCCTGCACAGGAAAGGGACCCACAGTACTGCTCATGGGAATAAAGGAACCCATGGTGGGCAGCACAGACTGCCCCAACAGAATCCACCAGTAGCAGGGGAAGCTACTAGTCCAGGTGTATACGTCCTGGACCTAGGGTGAAATGTTTTGAATGCAGCCAGTGGGGCCATGTGGCATAGAAATGTCCACAGAAGCAAGGTGGGGAACAAAAGGTAAGAGAGCCAGTAAGTGGTAAAGACAAAATGCCAACAGTGGGTTGTCTTGAGACAACAGGGGTATGGAACTACCATCCTGCAGATGTCTTGAGAGAGAAGGATTTGGATGAGGCAGTACCATGTACTTATGCAGTTAAAAGCAGTCAGGCTAAGAGACAAGCATGCAAGTCTGGTAGCCTAGGGGAGACCCAGACAGACCGCATACTTGCAGCCAGGACCGGTGAGATGGTTCCTTCAGTAAGGGAGCTACTTGGTATCTGTGAGACTGAATGTGAGCCACAGCTGCTTGTGGGTACTGATGGTTTCTTGGACAGAGTGACTGCAAAGGTAGAGGTGAGTAGTAGTACCCAGGTGGACAGTGAGGCACCGCTGTCAGAGGATGCCAGAATTCCTGTGGAAGGGGAGCTGGGAAGGTTTACAAGGAGAGACTTGAAACAGGCTCAGCTCTCAGACCCTACATTGCAAGGCCTGAGGCAAGTAGCTAGGGAAGCACCTGATTCTCAAGGGAAGGGGGAATCTGTATATTGGAACAAAGGGCTACTGTACAGGGAGTGGACCCCTGAGGGAGGGCTAGAAGGTGAGCGAGTATGAGTACAGCAGTTGGTAGTGCCTAGAGCTTACTGTCTGGCACTTCTAGCCCATGATATTCCTTTTGCAGGTCATATGGGCATAAAACGTACAAAGAGGCATATTATGCAAAACTTCTATTGGCCTGGAATTTCCAGAGATGTAACATGGTACTGCAGGACCTATGAGCAGTGCCAAAAGGTAGACAAGGCAGGAGACAAGGTGAGAGCACATTTGATGCCTTTGCCTGTGATTGAGGAGCCATTTCAGAGGGTAGCTATGGATATTGTGGGTCCTCTGAGTACCCCAAGTTCCACAGGGAAGAAGTATATCCTAGTGATTGTAGATTATGCAACACAATACCCTGAGGCAGTGGCTTTGTCCTCCTATGAGGCAGAGAGGGTGGCAAATGCTTTGCTAGAGATTTTCAGCAGGGTAGGTTTCCCAAAGGAAATACTGACTGACACAGGTGCCAATTTTATATCAGACTTGCTGGCTTGTCTGTGGAAGTCCTGTGGGGTGAAGCACATGAAGACCACCCCCTACCATCCCCAGACTAATGGTCTTGTTGAGAGGTTAAACTCTACAATCAAGCCCATGATACGGGCATTTGCAGATCAGTTTAAGAGGGAGTGGGACAAATATTTGCCCCATCTGTTGTCTGCTTACAGAGAGGTTCCCCAGGAATCCACAGGTTTTTCAACCTTAGAGTTGTTGTATGGGCATAGGGTGAGGACACCTCTAGATTTAATTCAAGATGAGTGGTTAGGTGAGTGTGAGTCTCACAAGGGGTCTGTTGTGGCATATGTCCTGAACCTCAGGACAAGGTTCTGGGAACTCATGGGCCTGGCCCAGGAGAACCTGACAGAAGCCCAACAACAGAAAAAATGTGTGGTATAGCAGGAATGCTCGAGCTAGGGAATATGCTGTGGGGCAGCAGGTAATGGTTCTCATTCCTGTCAGACACAATAAGCTGCAAGCAGCTTGGGAGGGACCCTACAAGGTGGTAAGAAAGGTAAGTGATGTTAACCACATGGTGGAAGTGCTAGGCAGATGGCAGGGACACAGACTATACCATGTTAACATGATGAAACCTTACCATGATAGGAAGGCCATTGTGCTGAGCATTTGCAGTGGATTGCAGGAAGAGTCTGAGAGAGATCTTGTGACTGATCACCTCAGTGAGGCTCAGGCTGACACCTCAGTGGAAGGAGTAACAATGTCCCAGCAGCCATCTCCTACCCAGGTTTGAGAAATCTGAGCAGTGTTTCAGGAGTTTGGGGGCATGTTCACCGGGAAACCAGGGAGCACACACCTGGTGTAGCACCAGGTGGATACAGGACCCCAAAGGCCTATTAGGCAGGCCCTTTTAGGGTGCCTGAGAGAGTCAAACAGACTCTGAGGGAAGATGTACAGGAGATGTTGGAACTAGGGGTGATTCAGGAGTCCAACAGTCTCTGGCCCTCCCCAGTGGTACTGGTGCCAAAGAAGGATGGCAGCAACAGGTTCTCTGTGGATTACAGGAAATTAAATAGTCACACAGAGTCAAACGCTTACCCCATGCCTAGGACAGATGAGGCCCTAAAGCAGCTGGGTGGGGCTAAGTATCTTACAACCATTGATCTTACCAAGGGTTACTGGCAGGTGCCCTTGACTCTCAGTGCTAGAAAGAAGTCAGCCTTTGTGACCCCTTTTGGCTTGTATGAGATCACAAAGATGCCCTTTGGGATGAAGAATGCCCCAGCAACTTTCCAGAGGCTGGTGGATAATATCCTAGCAGAAGCAGGAGGGTTTGTCCTTGCTTACCTAGACGATATGGCCATCTACAGCCATTCCTGGCAAGAGCACCTTCAGCATAGCAGGGAGGTGCTGGGCAGATTACAGAGGGCAGGGTTGACTAGTAAGCTGAGCAAATGTCAGGTGGGTATGGCAGAGGTCTCCTACCTAGGACATAGAGTGGAGAGTGGTAAGATAAGGCCAGAACCTGCTGAAGTGGAAGCTAGTCAGGCATGGCCTACACCTGTTACCAAAAAGCAGGTGAGGGCATTCTTGGGGACAGCTGGGTACTACAGAAAGTTCATTCCAAATTATATTACCATAGCTTCTCCCCTCACAGCCCTGACAAGGAAGGACATGCCAGATAAGATAGTGTGGACCTCAGCATGTGAACAGGCATTTCAGAAGCTTAAGGAAGCTTTGGGAGAACCTCCTGTGTTAGCCAGTCCAGACTATAGCAAAGAATTTGTTGTGCAGGTGGATGCTTCAAACTATGGGTGAGGGCTGTACTTAGCCCGATTTCTTCAGAGGAAGAAGAGCATCCAGTAGTTTATCTCAGTCGTAGGCTCCAACCGAGGGAGGAATGCTATGCAGTGGTAGAAAAGGAATGTCTAGCCATAGTCTGGGTACTACAAAAACTTCAGCTTTATCTGTATGGAAGAAAATTCACTGTGATGACAGATCACAACACTCTAACATGGTTAAACAGAGACAGTCAGCAAAATGCCAAGTTGCTAAGATGGAGACTGGGGTTGCAAGCATGTGATATGTCAGTGCAGCACTGCAGTGAGAGTAGCAATGCCAATGCAGATGGGCTCTCAAGACAGGGAATGGGGTGAGGTAGAGCCAGATAGACCTGACACTCTCAAGCGATGTTTCTCAAGGAGCACTTGAAAAACTTGCTTGAGTTCCTGGGGGGGGGGGGGGGATTTGACAATTGGTGAGAGATGGGCAAAGGCTGCCAGCCTAGTCAAATAGAATTTGATATATAATTCTGGCATTTGTAAAAAAATGTAAAATACAGGCATGCTTTCTTGAGTGTAAAAGAATACTGTGAAATGTGGAACTGCAAAATATGTGACAACATTGCACTCTACTGGCCCAGTGAAGCATGTTGTGACCCTTTCATGTTAGAATTCAGCTCCAGTGCATCTGGATGAAGGTTTCATGCCCATTGTTTTAAGGCTAAAGTTTATGACCAAAATTTACATATGGAATGTGCTTTATTGCTCTGGTTTCTGCTAGAGTGTATATGTGAAATGCCTTTTATTGTTGTAAGTTTCTGAGCAGGTGTTAGACTGCTAAATAATGCAGTTTGTTTGCCTGGGAAAACCTAAGTGTCAACATAATGCAATTTGGGAGGGACCCAGCAGACATGTTTGTTAGTAAAGTTTAAATATTATTTCTCATAAGAGACTTGGAGAATTTTGATCTTGGATATCTAACTCAGCACTCTGCCTAAGCTCACATGTACGTTTTTAGCACTGTGATTTCTTGTAGGAATAGTTAAAGCTAGTAAAGATTAATTAGGTATTTGTCTTTGAAATCAGACCTGTCCTACTGTATTATTTTAAGTTTCTGTGTAATCTCTGAACTCTTAGATATCTCTGTGGTGTAGTAGTTTTGTCTTGTGTTTTAATTATTTATTATTAAATATTTTTAAAACATTCTAGCTGTGGTTGGTTTATGTAGAGATAAATTATGCTTTAGAGTACATTATATATTTATAGAGTTTACTGTCTAAGCCCTTCTGATAAGCCTAGACTGAATAGTCATATTAACATTGGATAGTAATATTGTACAGTAATAATTGGACACCCTTTTAAGGGCCTTTTAGTAGCTGATATTATTAGCTGGGTGGTGGCAGGGATTACTACAGTATGGTCTGGGTAAAGGGGCACATCTGGAGAATCTGTGTCAGCCTTTCCCAGGAGTGTCTGTGAAGTTGTATAAATACTTATCTCAAAGTGTATGTGTGTGTGTGTGTGTGTGTGTGTGTGTGTGTGTGTGTGTGTGTGTGTGTGTGTGTGTGTGTGTGTGTGTGTGTGTGTGTGTGTGTGTGTGTGTGTGTGTGTGTGTGTGTGTGTGTGTGTGTGGTGTGTCAGCTACTTGGCAGGGACACGAAGCACTGGTTGGCCAGAGAGGGTACTGGAGGATTTAGCTTTCCCAGCTAGGCTGAGATCTGGACCCTATAGCTGTGCCAGTGTGGAGTCTTATTGGGGACCTGGTGAGCAAGGGAGCAACCAGCCTCAGACTGACTGTGATTTCTGTGTGCACTTAAGGGAAATTGTACTTTACTGTGTGTATTAGATATTTTTTCCTCTCTTCTAGGAGATGACCTCCCTGGTGTTAGTGGTGAGGATTGAGGCTCCTTAATTGCTGGCATGGGCACAGTCGTCACATTTTGTATAGTATTTTCAGAGAAAGAAGTAATTTGGAGCACTCACATTCTAAGTAAATGTACAGGACAGATTAATGGAAAATAAATGCCAGTACAATATCATAATACAGGGTAAAGAGTACATTGTGGAAAAAAAGTGCCTTAGCTTGAAAGCAAACTCACATCAGCATGGCAGCCCCTATCAAGTGATTTTGGCACAGAACAGCTTTTAAAATAATACTAAGTACTTAGTCTGATAAATGGGTATGTGATATTAAACAATCAAGATATGGTAATTTTTTATACTTCCTGATAACAGTCCTACAAGGTTAAATGGGTGAAAGGGGAGGAGAAGAAGCAAAAAGACAGAGCAAAGTTATAATAATGGAGTACATAATGAAACACCAAAATTAATTTCCCTTATAGATTACAGAGGACCAACTAACTGGGTTCTGGTCAAAATCATCTGTTAATAGAAACTGAAGATTAGTTTCCAAGTCACAGTGAGATCAGTGGCTGTACAAGACTCATAGGCAATTTAAGATGGAGTGTTTTCCTTTCCTCACTACTGTGCAGCTGTGCAGTTATTACATATACATTCTTTGTGTGGAGGCTTACCTCTGACATAGGGGTGCAGGGGCTTATCACCCTGCAGAAACATTTACTTTTAATGTGTGGGGGGTATATGAGTGTGTCTGGGGGGTGGGGGTGTCTGCTGCATGGAAATGTGTCTTAGTCACTTCTTAGTCTAAGCAATGTTTTCATAAATGATAATACAAAGAGGAAACTGAAAGATGTAATGGCATGACAGTAACAAGGCAGTGGGCTTTATGTTAAGAAAATGCATGAAGTGGTGGGGCATAGAAAATGTTAAGATATCATAGTTCGATTATTAACAAAGTACTGGGAAATGATTCAAACTAAGACTGCCTCTTAAGGAAGGTGATGCATTGTTTCTTTCCAATCTACCCTTAGTATTTTAATTTCTTGTGTAATAAGGACTGATATTTATAAGTGAAATGCTTCAGACAGCAAATAATC
>NC_056732.1:1308788496-1308880996 GCF_019279795.1 Protopterus annectens
CAATCTGATAGAGTTTCTTTGTGCTATCTACTAAGACACTTTCCAGAAGCTGCTAGAGTGTCTCTGATGCCTTGTTCTTCACTACTGAAACTTCTCTGTTAGCCTCTCTGTTAGCCAACCAGAATTCGGTCTTAGCCTGGTCTCCCACTTTTTCCTCCTCTCCTTCTTTCATTTGATGACTCCCTGGATGTCTGCATTCCACCACCACCTTTCCTTATGTCCCTTATTTCTATACCTGGATTGTCCTCATGTCTGTTCTGTAGCCCTTATACATAATGTTTTTAGTTCTGCTAGTCTTCTTCAACTCCACCTATTTCCTCTTCTTCCTGAGGTGCTAGAGTCTTGATTATTTCCTTGAACTCATGTACTCTCTCTCTAGTCCACTTCCAGGTTTTCAGCTTAACCTCTATTTAAATAAGAACCATAACTGATCCCTGCCTACAGCTGATCCCGTGAGCTAACTGCTTCAATGGGGATGACTTTGCAATCACTGATTCGACCCCAGTGCTCTTTCCTTACTAGGAGGAAGTCTACCTTGAGTTGCATGTTGGCTACTCTTGTTTGTGATCTTGTGACTATCTCTCTTCCTTAACCATGTGCTGCAACCATCAAGCCATTTGTCAGACAGAAATCTAGAGTATCCTCTCCTTTTTTATTCCTGTTACCCCACTCATGTGGACCCAGGGTAGTCCTCATGTCCTGTTCTGTTTGTCCAAATATGTCCATTCAGGTAACCCATTATCAGCACTAACTCATGTTGTCCTGCTTTACCTGAATGCACTCTTTTCCTCACTATCACAACTCTGTTGTGGGGCATAGGCTAAGATTATGAATAGTGCCTTATCTTTACACTGAAGTCTGATTGCTATGAGTCTGCCCCTAATTCTTATGAAGGCTCAATCTGACCACAGTTCCCACATCACTTCTAGTCTGTCCTCCTGAGTAGCAGACTCTGGATTTCAAAATAAACAACTTTGCTATACTGGCCTTCTATCTTGTCTCCTGAATACAAAGGAAGTCCAGGCTCCTCCTTACCATTATGTCATCCTCTTCGAAACTGCATCCTGTCAGTGAACCTATACTGAGTATAGCAATCGTTAGTTGATGTTTGGCATTGTGATATTTTTTTTGTCCAGGTTTCACTCAACAGAGCTATCCCAAGTAACTCAAGCTGGACAACTGTGCAATGTCCAGCCAGCAGCTTATTGAACTATGGCTGGGCTTTATGGTGGTCAGACACTGGCCAGTAGGGGCATATAGACTGATCCTACTGTTAGCATGGGTCCCTGGCATAGGTTAGAGTAGTCTGGTTTATCAACCCACTTATTACCAGCAAATACTCACTTCCATTTTTGGTGACATTAGTCAATGTGACCAAATCACCTACAGCCAATGTTCACACTATCAAGTGGTTAGCCTTGACATGGAACTCAGTCTATGATCCCTGTTCTCCTATCTAGAGTTTACTGTGCAGCACAGTCAATACTCAAAGTGGCTGGTCTATACAACTCTTCCCCTGATAGGCACCATCTTGAATACGTGCTGCTGCCCACAACTCCCACCCTTGAGTGAGTTTGAGATGGAAACATTCAATATGTTCTTGAGCAGAACCCCCACAGTGTCCCAACGAGAACATACAAACTCTAAACAGGCATAACCCAGGATCAAACCTTGTATATTATGCAAACTTTTTCTACACACACGTACCTTTAAGAATTGAGCAAACAAATAAGGAAATACTGTTCAGTTAAGGGTAAGATGTGGTTACTACAGTTATATCTTTGTTTTTTTGCAGTGAGGACAGAGTAGGTGTGAATAATAGCTGACCACACTGTTTGTGCTATGACAGATTCTGCCATCTCACTTCCTAGGCTTTTCTGGCAGGCAAGACTTTTAGCCCTTGCCTTTGCTTACCCAAGATGCATCTGGTGCAGTAACATATTTTGACATGTGTTTGGCACCTACACTGTACAAGCCAGACCATTTATGAACTATTTGCAACAACTAGTGAAAAGGTCATTTGCATAATTCTTTGCTTATGAGTGAAGTCTATTTTATAAGCAGATTACATGAAGTTGGGCTAGTTAGTACTGCAGTTTAGGAAAAACTGTGTCTCTGAACTGTAAACAGTCACTTTGAAAAGTTGCTCATAGGACTAAACTATTTTGGGGGATGTAAAGATAAAGACATCTGCCTTTGAAACTTTACCCAAAACATTAATGGTTGAACAAAAACACAACACAACACAATTTTATTTTTTCCTGGCCTTGTATTGTTGTATTAAATTCTGCCATGTATATAAGATCTGAGAAGTGCCAGTTCTAGAAAGAATGTTTCAAAGGTTCCGTAAACTGTAGACTTACACCAGCTATCTGCTTACATAAGTCATTCATATTCCTCAGAAAAAGCTTTGCATTCATAAAAAATGCGTTTTTACCTGCACAGTGCATCTGCCTGGCATCTCATAAAGGTTGCAGTAGCACCTGAGTTCATGCAGGAGAGCCAGTGTGCAGTACAAAAGTCTCTCTCTCTCTCTATATATATATATATATGTGTGTATATATATATATATATATATATATATATATATATATATATATATATATTTGTGTGTGTGTGGGGGGGTACATTTAAGAAGTATTTCTAAGGACTGAATAAGCATATAAATACCAGCCACATTCTTACTTCAGTGCCATTTTGAGAGTGCAGCCAGAGAGTGAACATAAATGAGAAATAACCAGTCTGCTTGGAAGTCTATTTAGTTGAAGTTATTTACCTAATTTCCTGATGTGTTTATACATAATAAAGCTGCTTGAACATACCCCACACTGGTTCATCTATTCCAGCCTGACAAGACAAGTGAGATGAACAACATGGTGCCAGAACTGGGATAACACAGACTGCTTTTCAGAGATATGAGGTGCAGGAGCAACAATAAAGGCAGAGTAAGACACAAGAGCAAAAAAAAGGCCAGAAATAAGTTAAAGGTAATGAAAACTTGCACAAACACTTATTTGGTTAAAAGAGGTAAAACAGAGCATTACAAGGGCACAAAACACATTACTATGCAAACAAATAGCACAGAAATGTTTATTAAACAAACAAAAGGCATAAAAAGTTTAACTAAGCAAAATGTTCAAATTTAAGATGTTTGATAATGCTTGCATTATCAGAGAGCAATGCTCGCATTTTATCTGTCTCTGGCCTAGCACTCAAGTGTGGGGTCATTTACTGCACTGTTCTAACTTGTTGATACTTGTGAACCTCTGCTTTCCTTAAAAAAAAAACAAAAAAATCTTGCTTTTTTCCCACTTTTCTGAGATTTAAAAATGTTCAGTTACAGATTTGCTGTTCTGAACTGTTTGTAAGTTTCTTGGAGGCCATTGTTTGCTTGGGCTAAATGGAAGTCTCTGTGTTCATCAGTGGCAGTGATAAACATTGAGCAGCCTGCCTGCCCCTGTGGGAGTGGTTACTGCCTTGAAACTGCAGTTTTATTGGCCATTTTGGGTCAATTCCTAACTCCTTGATCTCCCTTTTTTAAAACCTGATTGCCTTGTGGTTTTGGCGTCTTTTTGGACTTGTTGGCTGTTGGTGAAGCACCCACCAAGAGGAGAAAATGCTGAGAGAAGAAAGGAGCCACTTTTGAGATTTTAAGTATTTTGCTTCAGATTATTTGTTAAGTTTTTCTGCATTGCCGCCTACTTTTGAGCATATTCTGGCCGTTTAAACTTGATTTCTGTGTTGGTAACTGTATTTAGAACACAACCTAGAGCTGATTACTGAATTTCCTGCCTGCACTTATTTTTAAAATCATTCTTAAAACTTGCATTTTATCTGTCTCTGGCCTAGCACTCAAGTGTGGGGTCATTTACTGCACTGTTCTAACTTGTTGATACTTGTGAACCTCTGCTTTCCTTAAAAAAAAAAACAAAAAAATCTTGCTTTTTTCCCCACTTTTCTGAGATTTAAAAAAGTTCAGTTACAGATTTGCTGTTCTGAACTGTTTGTAAGTTTCTTGGAGGCCATTGTTTGCTTGGGCTAAAGGGAAGTCTCTGTGTTCATCAGTGGCAGTGATAAACATTGAGCAGCCTGCCTGCCCCTGTGGGAGTGGTTACTGCCTTGAAACTGTAGTTTTATTGGCCATTTTGAGTCAATTCCTAACTCCTTGATCTTCCTCTCTTAAAACCCGATTACCTCATGGTTTTGGCATCTTTTCAGACTTGTTGGCTGTTGGTGAAGCACCCACCAAGAGGAGAAAACGCTGAGAGAAGAAAGGAGCCACTTTTGAGATTTTAAGTATTTTGCTTCAGATTATTTGTTAAGTTTTTCTGCATTGCCGCCTACTTTTGAGCATATTCTGGCTTGTTAAACTTGATTTCTGTGTTGGTAACTGTATTTAGAACACAACCTAGAGCTGATTACTGAATTTCCTGCCTGCACTTATTTTTAAAATCATTCTTAAAACTTGCATTTTATCTGTCTCTGGCCTAGCACTCAAGTGTGGGGTCATTTACTGCACTGTTCTAACTTGTTGATACTTGTGAACCTCTGCTTTCCTTAAAAAAAAACAAAAAAATCTTGCTTTTTTTCCCACTTTTCTGAGATTTAAAAAAGTTCAGTTACAGATCTGCTGTTCTGAACTGTTTGTAAGTTTCTTGGAGGCCATTGTTTGAAAGGGAAGTCTCTATGTTCATCAGTGGCAGTGATAAACATTGAGCAGCCTGCCTGCCCCTGTGGGAGTGGTTACTGCCTTGAAACTGTAGTTTTATTGGCCATTTTGGGTCAATTCCTAACTCCTTGATCTCCCTCTCTTAAAACCCTCTTTTGTGCGGTTTTGCACATTTTTGCGCATAGCACAACATCGGGCAGCGCCGCCTAATTGGGTTTAAACTATTCCTGGCTCCACAAAGTCTGCTCTTCACTTTTTCCCTTAGAACTGCTCTAGCTCTCAAATTAAACACCATATTCTCATTCTAAGGCCCCTCACTGGTCCAAATAAGTAATCTTACAAGTTAGCACTAATAAACCATAAGCACTACTTACTCTTATACTCTCTACGATTACCTTGTCCCCTATTGGTCCATTTTAATTCAGTTCCCTATATTACTCTAGCATGTCCAAAGGTCAGTCAATGGTTCCCTCTCCAGTCCAGCTGGTGAATCTGGGAATTTTGAGGCAATGTTACAACTGTCTCATGTACACGGACAACCCTCTCCTCCTCCAAACAGGTTCAAATATATGTGAGAGATGCAACCATATAGCCAAACTGGAGGCTGAGCTCTCTCTTCTCAAAACTGGTGTAACCAGTCAGGAGGAGAAGGTAACCTCACACAACACAATTCCAGTATCACATAGTCCCACCACAACAGCGAACCAAACACATAAAAACACAAAAACATACTCGGAGGCTCTAAATAAAAATCTACCTAATCAACAGAGACCTCCAAAGCAGACATCCAAGCAAACGCTACCCCAAAACAAAACACGTACAACACATAGCACACAAAGTCAGTGTGCCAAGCAGTCACAGCCCTTAAGGCTGAATAACACACCTGATACTCTTGTAATAGGTGACTCTATTGTCAGACACACTAACATCCCGCTCACCAGGCTGAATAAAGAGAAGGTCACAGTGAGCTGCCTGTCGGGCGCTAGGATCCATCACATAACGCAAGCACTCAGGTCACTCCAAAGAAAATACAAATATGATTCAGTCATTGTACATGCTGACGTGAATGACCTGAGATGTACCTCCCTCGACTACATGAAAAGAGACATAGAGGAGCTCTCTGATCATGTAGCCCAGGCTGGTATGACCCTGACCTTGAGCAGCATCTTACCCTCACCTAGAATGATGCCACAGTATAAAGACAAAATGATCGATTTTAACAATTGGCTAAAATTTTGGTGTCATTCAAAGGGGATCCAGTGTCTGTCAGCCTGGGATGACATGCTCGACAAGCCACGTTGCTTCGCTAGGGATGGCTTGCACCTGCCACCCCTGGGCTTTCGGATATTGGCAAAGGCTCTTGCCACCCCCATAGTGCCTTTTTTAGGCAAGGCTCAAAAGTTAAACCCACCTCCATAGACAGCACAAGGAACAAGAAACTAAGGGTAATGCTGCTAAACGCCAGAAGTCTTAACCTTAAGATGCATGCACTCGAAGCTCTCCACAGTATGGAGAACATCGATATCTGTGCAGTGACAAAAACCTGGTTCAAGGCTCCAGAGAGCACCCTAGCACTACCAGGTTATACCTCATATCATGCTTTTTGGCCCCAAAACCCAGACCGAACCACAAAAGGAGGGGGAGTTTCCATATTTATCAAGGATATCCACACCTCCAGGTTAGTGGCATTGCACGAAGTATCAGAGACCATCCATGTGCAACTGACAGTGGGCAAGACTGCTTTTCAGTTTATAGTATCCTACAGACCACCCTCTCAAAGTCAGGAATCCCACTTGGTTTTCCTGAAAACATTGGAGAACATGAAGATCTCTCCGAACACCATTATATTGGGCGACTTCAACTACCCAAACATAGACTGGGAGCATTACTCAAGCCACAGCACCTTAGCCCAAAAGTTCCTGGAATTTATAAACTCAAATGCTATGGAACAACTAGTCACCACTCCCACAAGAGGGGAAAACATACTAGACCTGATCATTACCAACATGAGGACTCTATGCTCCATACCAGAAGTATATCCCTCATTGGTAAGATCAGACCATAAATTAATTTCACTGGATATCCACATCCAGACCCCACCCCCAGCCCAGAAAACCACAGTGAAAAACTTCTCAAAAGCGAACTTCACACTTCTCAAAACCGAAGTGGAATCCTTCAAGGCCCCAGGGCCATTGGAAACTACGGCCCAAACTGCAGAATCCTATATAAATGCATTCTATGGACATCTCCAGGAATGCATGGATCATGCTATCCCAAACAAAATCAAGACCCAATCATCCAAAGGCAGGCGTCCAGTCTGGTGGACCCCAGCCATAAATAAACTGTACAACAGAAGGAGGAAGCTACTACATGATAGAGCAAAATCCCTAAAAGGGAAGGCATCTCTGATCAGTACTAGCAAAAAATTATGATCCCTCATAAAATTCACCAAGGCCAGCTTCGAGAGAAAAATTGCACAGGACACTAAAGACAATCATAAGGCTTTTTTCAGTTATGTTAGGAACCTGGGATGCAACTCCCAGACTTGTTCTGAGTTGATTCTAAATGACAAAAAATACACTGAACCCACAGACATCGCCAATATCCTGGCAGGCAGGTTCAGTGCAAACTTCTCCACCCCCCCCAAAACAGCAAGTATCTATCCCGGCAGAGTGCAGCCTCCCAAACATCTCTGATGCTCAGGTGAAGGCCGCCCTCTCCAAAGCAAAAAACACTGCTTCCATGGGACCAGATGGTGTCCCGGGTTGCATCCTACATGAACTCCAAGAAGAACTAATCCCTCAAGTAAAACTGCTGTACAATCTCAGCCTCACTACAGGATATGTGCCCAAACAATGGCATACAGCAACAGTGGTCCCACTCCACAAAGGTGGTGCCTCTACGGACCCTGGAAACTATCGCCCCATAAGCCTGACTAGCCTAGTCTGCAAGGCTATGGAGAGGATCATCATGGAACTCATAAACAAAGACATTGGGGACCTACAGACACTAGATCCTACCCAATTTGGCTTCGTCAAGGGCAGATCCTGCCTTTTGAACCTGGTTGACTTCTTCGAAACAGTCACCAAGGCCATAGATGAAGGGAAGGTAATCCCCACAGCCTATCTGGACCTCGCAAAGGCATTTGACACAATACCCCACTCGGGCATCATAGATAAGTTATCCAGCCTAAATATAAACCCCTATGTCACAAGATGGGTCGCAAACTGGCTCAAAGACAGAACCCACAGAGTCAGAGTTGCTGGAGCCATGTCAGACTCGAAACCGGTCACAAGTGGCGTCCCACAAGGTTCTGTCCTGGGACCTCTCTTGTTCGGTATTTACTTTTCTGAGGTACAGGCCAATGTGAGAGGACTATGGCTCACCAAGTTCACAGATGACTGCAAACTGGGCACCATAATCGACTCTCCAGCTGACACAAACATCCTTCAAAAAGGTCTCAGAGATGGATAACTGGTGCCAGAGCCATGGTCTAAAGCTAAATGCCAAAAAGTGTATAGTCATACCCTTTGGCAAAAACAATGTGCCCACAAATTACCACATAGGTGGTAACCCATTAAGTACAGAGAAAGTAATTAGGGATCTGGGGACCCAAGTTGATAGCAATCTCTCCTTTGACAACCACATTGCCAAAGTGGTTAGAAAGACCTTCTACATAGCCCACCTCATCATGAAAGGATTCACATCTAGATCAAGAGAGGTAATCGTGCTCCTTTATTCATCCCTCATCAGGCCCATCATAGAATACAATGCCCCCTTTGGGATGTACCTTACTCTACACCTGCAAGCAATTAGAAAGACCCCAAAAGTACCTCACCAGGAGGATCAAGGGACTCAAACAGATGCCATATGCTGCTCGGTTAAAAAAACTCCAGCTCTACTCAGTTGCATACTGCCTACTTCGAGGCAATCTATGCCTGACATATAAAGCTATGTCGAACCCAGAATTAATGGACATGCTCCACCTCAGTAAATCTAAATCCCTTAGAGCCACGCGCTCGAGGGACTTGAACCTCAGCACAGAAATATATAGAACATGCTGGAGGGACAGATTCATAAGCCAGAGGCTCCCTTCGCTCTGGATATAGAATTCCAATTCATGTTAGGCAGAGCACCTCACTGACTCTCTTCAAGAAGAATCTTGATGAGTGGATGGGGGATCGTAGGTTTGTCCCGGGGATTACTTCTGTGTCTCTATTAGACAGAGGCACAGTAAACTAAACTTTAAAAAGGGCACAGTATACTCAAATCAAGGGGTGGCGTAAGCCAAACACAATCGGGCTAGGCTTATAAATGCCCCAGGGCAGATAGCCTAGTATGAACCTATGAACCTATGAACCTATAAAACGATTGCCAGAAATGTACATAAGAGGTTCAGAGTTACCTCAGAATTGCTAAACAAGCATGTTTAGAGCAAAACAAGCACAAGAAAAGAGATTATATGGGAAAAATGAACATAATAAAGGGAAAAAAGGGCATATTAAGCATAAATAAAGCAAGGCAACTGCATTTTTTTAGCAAATTACAGTGTTTTGGCATAAACTGTTATTTTGCATTAACTAAAGCTCTGCATGGCATAACTAGAGTTATTTGAAGCATCACAAAGTGTGTAAAACTGCTTACTGTGTGTTTATTACTGTGCATTTATTCCAAAGAGTTCATTGTGTGCAAAGTGCAACTATTTCATGAGATGCAATCAATATACAATCATTTTGAAAAAGTTTCTTGTGCTGAGTATGTCTGCTCGCAAAGGGCCCGCCATTACAGAGTGATGTTAAGTTGTCAATCTCGCCTTCATTCTTGCTGGATGGGTTCGGAGCTGACCTCGGCTCCGACTCGGCCACTCTAAAAGCTCGAGAGTTGGTTCCACCGGCTCGAGGCTCCCCTTATATCCCACAATGCTAGGCGGTATTACCTCAGATCTCGTTTGCCGCTACAGCGATCGAGGTGTGTTGTTTTCTACCGGCTTCAGGTCAGTTCATTAGATCAGTCTAATAGTTAATTTAAACCCCTTTAACTTAGTTTTTTTCTCATTATTCCCTTAGTTTAGTGGATTTTGATCCTTTTCTACCCTTTTATCCACCCTTTTCCTCAAGAACTTATAAGTTCTTTCCTTAGGCCTTCGGGCCCTTCCATCCCTAATAGTGGAGTGTATGTGCCTTTTTGTAGGGATATATAAAAACTAAACTAACTAAACTTATTAGTTTTAACTTAGTTTAAACTTTTCTTACTGATAGTGTAATCGGTGTGTGTGTGTTTTTTGTGTAGTGGTTACACTTTTCTGTTCCTTGAAAATGTCCAAGGATTCAAAGGTCTCAGGCTTCAAGAAGTGTGACTCGTGCTGTCAGAAAATGTCTCTGACAGACGGTCACACTTCTTGTGTTTACTGCCTGGGACCTTTACACCTGCAGGACTCTTGTGCTGTATGCCATGGCTTCAGCCCTAGAGTCCTGCAGGAAAGAAAAAATAAACTTATTTTAAGAGGTTTGCTTAAGCCTGAGGGTTCCCTTACTGTTACTTCGGGCAAACCCTCTAAGGCTTCTAGGTCCTCGACTCCAGCTTCTGAGTCGAGGCCTAAGGCTTCGAAACCTCCTGCTACATCGGCTCTGGCTGGAGCCGATGAGTCTCAGACTGCAGCTTCTGTGGTTTCCTCGGCTCCGGCTGGAGCCGAGACATTGGAAATTCCTGTGTCGGCTCCGATCAGACCATCGGAGCCCACATCTAGAAAGAGGTCTAGGTCACCGTCCCTTGGCTCCGTTCATTCGGCTCCAGCATCTCCCTTGCTGTCTGAATGGAGCCATAGATCTCACTCCTCTAGGTCATCGAGGCTTTCGGATCATGACCTTCAGAGGGTAGTGAGTCGACTTCTTAAGTCCGAGGCACTGGCCCAAATGCTTCAGAGCCCGACTCATCAGTCGATGCTTGACCCTGTTCCTCAAAATGTTCCTCCTCCGACTCCTTTGAGCTCGGAGCCGGGGCGTTTCGGAACTGAGACTGTGGTAGCGTCGGAACCGATACAAATGTCTTCGTCTCCGTCGTCTGCTCTGATTTCTTCCTTGGAAGATTCTCGGCACCGGACTTCCCTCGTCGGCTCCGAGGGGGTGAGTGGCATCGGACCCTTGTCTGACCCCGCTCTCCCTCTCGGTGCCTCGGCGCTGGTGAGTTCGGCTCCGACATCGGCCTCGGAGCCATCACTGTTGGTGCCGAAGGGGGTTCTCAGCTTTTTGGAGCGGGGACCTCTGGCTCTGCCTGACAGGGGTGCATTCGAGGTCATGCGGAGTGTGTTGGAACCTGGTTCAACTCCACAGTCAGCTCCGTCCGCCCCTCCCTCTTCAGTGCCTCAGGTTATGTCTACTCACTCCCTCATCCCAGACCGCAGAGAGCCAGCTCCTCAAGAATCCCCTGTGGGGATCTCATCCTCTTCCGAGGCCTCTCCTGAATTGGCAGGGGAGCCCCCTAGGAAGAGAAAGTGTAAGAGGAAACACATAGACTCACCTGAGTCTGTCACCTCTGACACAGATTTAGAGGATTACGAGGGTTCCCCCGTTCCCCTTCTGAAGATGTCTCCTTTGCAGACATTCTAGAAATCCTGAAACAGAGGGGAAATTGGCCAGCCCTTAACCCTTCGGAGGATGAATCTGTGTATCTTGAGGCGTTTGGCTCTCGCCCTTCCACCTCCTGGGTGTCCCCCCCCTTTGACCCCCTCATGCAGGTGGTAGCAAAAAAGGCTTGGACGGCTCCTGATTCAGTGGACCCCACTCCCAGGAGACCTTCAAAGTTTATCACGGCACCAACAGATAAACAATTTCTGACCAAGGGAGTTTCTGTGGATGCTATGGTGGTAGCTGCTGCCACTAAGAAGGAACTAGCTGATACTTCGGTGCCTGTCCATCCTCCTAACAAGGAATCTAGGTCTATGGACAGGTACGGGAAGCGGATGTTTTCGTCAGCGACCTTTACTATGCGTTCGCTGAACTACCTATGCCATTTCACTCGTCTTCAAAGAGATTTGATCAAGGAAGCGAGTGACATGTTGAAGGATCCTACGGCTGTGGGTTTTCAGGACAAGATGAACACTCAGCTGGCTACCCTAAATTCTATAGCTAACTCCTCCATGCGCCTCCTTTCTTATGCGGCTGATGGAGCGAGCAGAGCCGCAGGGACAGGTGTGGCCTTACGCCGACATGCCTGGATGCGGCTATGCAACTTTGCGGACCCCTTTAAAACATCTTTCACTAATTCCCCGTTTGATGGATCATCTCTCTTTGGTCCTCAAGTGAAAGAAACCTTGACTAGGTGCGAGACGGATGGCAAGACTCTTTCTTCCGTCGGAGTCCATTTTTCTACTCCTTCTAGGCCTTACCCCAAAGGCCAGAAAAGTGGGAAAATGTGGTTCATAAACAATCTCAAGGGACTTTGCCTGACGCACAGAGTCGGTTCCCTGCCAGAGGCAGAGGGGGGAACAATAATGGTAGACGTCGCCCTAGAGGCAGGGGGGGGGGTCCGCAGAACCAGGGCAATCGAGAAACCTTCTCCGATAAGCCCTTTCAGCATCCCTGAGGTGTTGCCCGACTGTCCACCTTCGGAGGCAGTCGGGGGAAGATTGTCACTGTACCCAGAAGCCTGGCGATCCCTAACTCTAGACAAGTGGATACAGTCCATCATTTCCGAAGGCTATTCCATTCCGTTCTTTCGTACTCCAAATCAATCAAAAAAATCCCTTCCAGATGTTCCACCCGCTCAAAGGGATCAAGCAGCGTTGGAAATTTCAAGGTTGCTTGCAAAAAGAGCCATTCAGCCAGTACCAGCAGACCAGCAAGGATCCGGAATCTACTCCAAATTCTTTTTGGTTCCAAAGAAAACAGGGGACTGGAGACCCATTTTGGATCTCAGTATCTTGAACAAGTCGGTCAAGAAAACAAGATTTCGGATGGTCACGCTACAATCCATCCTACCCCTTTTGGGAAAGGAAAACTGGATGTGCTCTATAGACCTCCAGGATGTGTGCTATCATATAAAAATGAACAGACGTTCCAGGAGATTTCTCCGCTTCCGGCTGGGAACCAGTCACTTTCAATTCAGAGCCCTGCCCTTTGGTCTCACCACTGCCCCCCGGGTGTTTACCAAATGCATGGCAGTGGTAGCTTCTCACCTGAGACGTCAAGGATTCCAGGTGTTTCCATATTTGGACGACTGGCTCCTCACAGCTCCTACCAAGCATCTTCTGTTAATGGCCAGAGACTACACCTTTCGCATTTGTCAAAAGTTAGGCATCTCAATAAATTGCGAAAAGTCTGTTTTGTCGCCTTGTCGTGCTATTACCTTCATAGGCGCAAATCTAGACACAGTCAACATGTCTGCAAGACTAACAGACCAAAGAATAGCAGACATACGCAAACTGGTCTCCTTTCTCTTCCACAGCAACAGAGCCAAAGTAAGATTAGTTCTGAAAGTACTAGGGATTATGGCGGCTGCTATCCCTCTACTTCTATTAGCCAGATTCCACATGAGAATCCTTCAATGGATGCTCTTCACACAATGGTCGTACCAGGAACTTCCGATGTCCCACACCATTATGATTACGCAAGCATGCAAGAATTATCTTCTTTGGTGGGTTTCTTCCCCTCAGCTCTTACTGGGAAGACCCTTTGTTCCTCCCCCTCCGGTTGCTATTCTGACAACGGACGCCTCCCTGATCGGGTGGGGGGGGGGCATTATCAGGGCAGAACAGTCCAGGGCATATGGCAACCAGACGAATGCCACTTGCATAGAAATGTTCTAGAGATGAGAGCAGTGCTTTTAGCATTGCAAGCCCTTCAAGACTCTCTTCCCTTGGGAACGATAGCAATCCAGATGGACAATATGTCTGTAGTGTGGTATATCAACAAACAAGGCGGAACCAGGTCCTATCCCCTATGTCGAGAAGCACTCAGACTGTGGCAATGGGCGATTTCTTCTCAGCAGTTTCTGATAGCAACGCATATCCCTGGGAAGTCCAATCTAATCGCGGACAAATTGAGCAGAGCTATACTCATGCCTCACGAGTGGTCTCTGAAAGATTCTATTCTGGAGAAAATTTTTCTCAAGTGGGGTCAGCCTTGCTGCGACCTTTTTGCTACTCCCCAAAACAGCAAGTGCAGAGATTATTTCACCCTATTTCCGTTACCAGGCTAGCCCAGCAGAGACGCTCTAGTCCAGGTTTGGCCCCGGGGACTTCTGTATGCATTTCCTCCCTTCCCACTAATCTCTCAAGTGATACAGAAAGCTATCGCTCAGAAGGCCTCATTGATCCTCATTGCTCCTTACTGGCCTCGACAGGTTTGGTTCCCCTTTCTACATCAATTTCTGTTGGAGCAACCTTGGCATCTGGACCTAGTTCCAGATCTTTTGATCCATCAATCGGGTCAATTACATCGCTCCCTCCCCTCTCTGAACCTCACTGCTTGGTTCCTCCAATTCCAACCTTAGCCAGGCTTCCTCAAATATCTCACTCTGTTCGAGATATTTTGATAGCTTCCCATAAATCTTCCACTCGGAAGATTTATCTTAGTAAGTGGAAACATTTTGCCTATTGGGCTCAAGGAAGGGACATAGATCCTTTCACTGCTTCCATCCAAATAGTCCTTGATTTTCTAGCTGAACTCTTCCATGCAGGTTCATCTCCTTCTACTCTTAAAGCTCAGTTGGCAGCTATTTCTAACTTTCATGTGGGCATCTCAGATTCTGCCATCATGTCTCACAAGCTTTGCAAAGCTTTTTTGAAGGGAGTTTTTCTTCTCAGACCTCCTATAAGAAATCCTCCTCCTTCTTGGGACCTTAATTTAGTTCTCACATCCTTGATTCTTCCCCCGTTTGAACCTGCAGCTTCCTGTTCATTAAAATTGCTATCCTGGAAGACTCTCTTTCTGGTAGCCATTACTTCAGCTAGAAGGGCCTCAGAACTTCATGCACTCAGCAGTCGACCTCCGTATCTATTGTTTCATAAAGACAGAGTGTCCTTACGAACCAATCCATCCTTCTTACCTAAAGTGGCCTCTGTATCTAACCTAAATCAAAGCATTGACCTCCCTGTGTTTTTTCCTAACTTTTCTAACAGGTCTGAACAAAAATTGCATTGGCTAGATGTTCATCGTCAGTTAAGGTATTATTTGGATAGAACCAAACAGATCAGGAAAACTGACCAATTGTTTGTCTCTTATGCAGAAGACAGAAAGGGACTTTCAGTTTCGAAGGTATCACTCTCCAGATGGCTAACATCTCTGATTTCCTTTGCTTATGAAATTAGACACCAAAAGCTGCCTAACAAACCTAAGGCTCACTCCACCAGAGCCTTGGTTACTTCTATAGCCTTCCAAGACAGGCTGCCTATTGACACCATTTGTGCAGCGGCTACTTGAGCTACTCCTCACACTTTCATTTCTCATTACAAGTTGGATTTAGCTTCTAGACATAGAGCTAACTTTGGTTCCACTGTTCTCAAGAGTCTGTTCCGATAGGCCACCCGGGACAAGGTGCTAGGGACGCGGTCCCATCCAGCAAGAATGAAGGCGAGATTGACAACTTAACATATAGAAGTTATGTTCTTACCATAACGTTCCATGTTAGTTGTCTTCTTCTCACCTTCTTTCTTGCATCCCACCCTCCTTCCCCCTAGCCTGGACAGACCTAGAAGAGTTTGATTGTGACCTCTCTTTCTACCACCTCTATTGTAGATAGGTATATGCTATTCTGTGCATATATTTCTTCTTCAGGTTTTCAGGTCACCTTCTTTCCTTCCCTTTATAGAGGTGGGTTTTTCCCTTTTCCAGTGGTTCTGGAGTTTTTTTTTGGCTGGGCATAGCTTACAAACGAGATCTGAGGTAATACCGCCTAGCATTTTGGGATATAAGGGGAGCCTCGAGCCGGTGGAACCAACTCTCGAGCTTTTAGAGTGGCAGTCGGGCCGAGGTCGGCTCCGAACCCATCCAGCAAGAAAGAAGGCGAGAAGAAGACAACTAACATGGAACGTTATGGTAAGAACATAACTTCTATTTTTTTGCACTGTAAAGAATCACTTAGCAAAGTACAGCTATTTTGGAAGTGTTTCAGTGTACTGTGTACTGTTTATTTGCAATGTGCAGTTACTTCGAAGTGTTTTCTCACTCTGAGCTTCTTCTGCTGCCCAGTTTACTCATTATGTTCAGTTATTATGAAATGTTTCGTAAAATGATGATAAATGACTTTACAATACAGTAATTTCGACAGTATTATAGTGGCCGAGAAAGTTATTTCGCAAATGTATTTTGTAGAATTCCATTACTCAAAAGTACTTTGCAGAGTTCAAAGTACTCAAAAGGCTTATTGTGCTATTGGGCATAGTTACAAGTACTGGTATATATATATATATATATATATATATATATATATATATATATATATATATATATATATATATATAAATATATATATATATATATATATATATATATATATATATATAAATATATATATATATATATATATATATATATATATATATAGCAAAAGACCCAAAACGAAGGAGCAAAAGGTAAACCAGTCCAAACGGAAATGTAGTTCTATGAAGAGCTCAAAAAGTAGTGCAACACGTAGAGCACTAGTTCCAAACACCAAATATAAGCCAAATAGTGTAGCGCGAACCCTTCGGTTAGCATCCAACGGCTTAGATGTCTATAGGTAAACTCCGAAACAATACAACAAGGCTGGTTAGCATACCACGGACCCTTCGGTCAACATCAATTTTCAGCCATTCAGATATCCATACAGTAACTCCAAAACTGGTATAGCGAAATATAAAAAACTTTTAATGATAAGCGCTTTCGCGGTTAAAACACCGCTTCATCAGATCAATTAAAACCACTATAAAAAAGTTTAAATACTCACTGACTGAATCCTGACAAAACCAATTGGCTCAGTATATTTAAAAATTATCAAGACGTCCAGTAATTCGCTGCTAACTGTGAATACAACTCCCATTAAAATGTGGAAGTGACGAAGTTCACAGGAAGTATTCCTGGGCTCCGAGCTCCCTCTAGTGGGCCCATACCAGCAATATACAGTCCTAAAGTCACGTCAGAATTTGTTACATAAACGCTGCAAACCTATTCAACATTGCAAACAGCGATGATCATACCAGCAACCATGCAATGCTTAAAAATACTTTAAAATACTATGAATTGCATACGTATGTATATACTGTAAAATATGCTTGTAAAATATGCATGTAAGGTTTATATAGACAGCTATCGCACGCAAATGCAAAGTTGCAATATGCGTGAGGAAAAACATGATGTATGATAATAAGTGTTGGATAACTCTACCATAAGATGCAAAATATGCAACAAAAACATGTAAATAAAGTATTTGATAATCACAATAAAATAACAATAACAATAAAATGGTCCAATAGTGAAGTTAGCACTACATAACCATGCTCAGGAGTGGCTACAAAACTATCTACAAAACCAACAAGAATAAAAATATAGCCAAACTGCTTATCCTTGTTTTATGTTGCATTTTTATTTATTTATTTATTTTTCTGATCCTCATGGTTTTATTATGATGCTGTTTGGCTATATTTTTATTCTTGTTGGTTTTATTCTTGTTATTTTTATTCTTGTTGGTTTTGTAGATAGTTTTGTAGCCACTCCTGAGCATGGTTATGTAGTGCTAACTTCACTATTGGACCATTTTATTGTTATTGTTATTTTATTGTGATTATCAAATACTTTATTTACATGTTTTTGTTGCATATTTTGCATCTTATGGTAGAGTTATCCAACACTTATTATTATCATACATCATGTTTTTCCTCACGCATATTGCAACTTTGCATTTGCGTGCGATAGCTGTCTATATAAACCTTACATGCATATTTTACAAGCATATTTTACAGTATATACATACGTATGCAATTCATAGTATTTTAAAGTATTTTTAAGCATTGCATGGTTGCTGGTATGATCATCGCTGTTTGCAATGTTGAATAGGTTTGCAGCGTTTATGTAACAAATTCTGACGTGACTTTAGGACTGTATATTGCTGGTATGGGCCCACTAGAGGGAGCTCGGAGCCCAGGAATACTTCCTGTGAACTTCGTCACTTCCACATTTTAATGGGAGTTGTATTCACAGTTAGCAGCGAATTATTGGACGTCTTGATAATTTTTAAATATACTGAGCCAATTGGTTTTGTCAGGATTCAGTCAGTGAGTATTTAAACTTTTGCATTGTGTGTTTTTAATTGATCTGATGAAGCGGTGTTTAAACCGCGAAAGCGCTTATCATTAAAAGTTTTTTATATTTCGCTATACCAGTTTTGGAGTTACTGTATGGATATCTGAATGGCTGAAAATTGATGTTGACCGAAGGGTCCGTGGTATGCTAACCAGCCTTGTTGTATTGTTTCGGAGTTTACCTATAGACATCTAAGCCGTTGGATGCTAACCGAAGGGTTCGCGCTACACTATTTGGCTTATATTTGGTGTTTGGAACTAGTGCTCTACGTATTGCACTACTTTTTGAGCTCTTCATAGAACTACATTTCCGTTTGGACTGGTTTACCTTTTGCTCCTTCATTTTGGGTCTTTTGCTATACATTTTTACCTGGTTTTCTGTTTATATATATATATATATATATATATATATATATATATATATATATAGACATACATACATACATGCATATGTGTGTGTGTGTGTGTGCTCGTACAGTTACAAGTGGAAATGGATTGCATTGTGTTTTACTATACGTTGCTGGCATGGCAGACAGATTTTGAAAACCCTTACCACTTGTATTTGATCAGAGTATTGCAGAGAACTGGAGAATATTTGAGCAAGCGAATGATATTTTTATACAAGCAGCTTACTCAGATAAAGATGCATGCACCAAGGCATTAATTTTGCTAACCCTAGCTGGGTCAGAGGGCACTGATAGAGAGCATTCATTTGTGTATGCACCAGCAGTGTATGAAGGCGAAGGTGAAGATCGTCATATTGTTATTCAGGCTGAATCAAGGGAAGATCCTGAGTGTTTGAAGTGTAAATTCAGAGAAATGCGTAACCCCAAGACTAATGTTACATTACAAAGGCATTTGTTTTATGCAAGAGACCAAAGTCCAGGAGAAACATTTGCAGCTTACATTACTGACTTGAGAAACAATGCTAAAACTTGCATGTTTGGTGATTTAAAAGATGAGTTAATAAAGGACAGGCTTGTATGTGGTATCAGTAATGCTGCTATAAGAAAGATTTTGCTTCAGGACAGAGACTTAACATTGAGTAACGCTATTGAGATTTGTCCGATCCATGAGGTTACAGAAATCCCACAAGTATGCTTGCAACTGATGGTTTCAACAAGTTCCAGAGCAACACTTGGCAAGCAGAAACGGGTCTAGACATGTGACACCTGCTACCCTTGCAGGCTCCCCAAAGAAAACCCAAAGTTTTTTAGCACATTCCAAGACCAGTACAGTTAAAGGAGCATGCTCAGTGCAGAACAAGCACTGCTTAGTACAGCACCAGGGTGAATCAGCAAAACCCAAGTCAAGCTTTATTGTTAACTGTCGCAATTATGGTGCCAACCATGTGTCTAGAAGAGAAAAGTGTTTAGCATTTGCTCAGCAATGTCACAAGTGTAGAAAATGGAATAATTTTCAGAGGTTTTCCAAGCCAAGTAAACCTTGCTCAGTTACAAGGAAAGATCACTCAGAAAAGCAAATGGATCAAGTAGGGTTACAGTCAGCTTTCTATGTAGATGGTGTATCAGTAACTGGTGAAAAGGTCAATGCAGTTGATTTATTAGCCAAGGGTGAAGTGTTTTATACTGTCCGAATCCATGGTAAACCCACTGAGCTCAAAGTGGATACTGGTTCAAAGTGTAATGTGATGCCAGCAGAAATATTTGCTAAAATAAGAGCTGGTGAACAACTTAATGTGGCTAGTTGTGCGTGACTTGTTGCATATGGAGGTGAAGAAATTCAAACCGAAGACTCAGTGTTGCATTCATGTTATTTGGCTGGAACAGTTACAAGTTGTTGTTCTACATAGTTTGAAGACCTGTGTAGTCATTATTAGGTCTCAGAGACAGTTTGAGAATGGACTTGCTTTCTTTTACTAAAGAAGTTCATCATGTAAGCACATGTCCCTGTTCCAGTTTCAGTGAAGCTATTTTCTCAGAATATGCCGGTGTTTCCGATGACAAGCTAGGCAAGATTTCAGTTGAGTATTCTATGAAATTAGACCTAGATGTCAGTCCAGTGGTCAAACTGGCAAGAAGAATTTAAATATCGATGCAGAACCAAGTTAAAGCCGAACTGGATAAAATGGTGTAACAAGGTGTAATTTGTCCAGTTACAGAACCAACTGAATGGGTATTGTCTATGGTAGCAACTCACAAAAAAGGCTCAGATGAAATCAGAATATGCATTTTCTCAGGAGACTTGACTAAGGCATCGAAAAGACCTCATCATCCCATGTGAACAGTCTAAGAAGTCACAGCTGTAATAGTGAATGCCACTCTAGTTTCCATCTTGGATGCAAAGAGTTCATTTTGGCAACTAATGCTTGATTGCAAATCTTCACTACTGACTACATTCTTTACCCCATTTGGAAGATATAGATTTCTCAAGATGCCATTTGGAATAAATTCTGTAAGTAAAGTCTTTCAACATGCAATGGAACAGATCTTTTCAGGTTATCCCTGTGCCATAATAGTAGATGATTTATTGGTCGGAGACAATGGTGAAGTAGAGCATGACAGAAACCTCAAGAAAGTTCTGGAAAAAGCACATGAAGTGAATTCAAAGCTCAATCCTCTGAAGTGCAAATTCAGACTATCAGAAGTCACATATGTAGGTCATTTGTTTACTAGTATGAGTTACGAACAGACCCATCTAAGCAAGCAGCTATTCTTGAGATACCCGCTCCAGATAATGTTCAAGCTCTACAGCTTTTTCTTGGTATGGTTAACTATTTGGGCAAGTTCATAACAGATTTCAGTGAATTAACAGCATCTTTGAGAGAGCTAACATGCAAGAATGTTGTATGGTCATGGCTAGAACAGCGCCAGAGAGTATTTGATGATCTTAAGCAGAAAATCACCAACCCACCTACACTAAGGTACTATGATGTCAGTAGACCAGTAACTCTTTTCTGTGATGCCTCAAAGTTTGGTGTAGGTGCAATTCTTCTTTAAGAGGGCAAACCAGTAACATATGCATCTAGAGCTCTTACCCAAACTGAAATGCAATATGCTCAGATCAAGAAGGAACTTTTGGCAATTGTGTTTGCATGTCCCAAGTTTCATGATTATATTTATGGTCAAGATATTCAGATTGAGACTGATCATCAACCTCTAGTTACTATCTTAAAGAAGTCTACATATACAGCTCCAGCAAGATTGCAAAGATTGATGCTTAAATTACAAAAGTACAGCTTTAAAAAAGTCTATACAAAAGGCAAACTTCTTTATCTGGCTGATACCTTATCCAGAGTGCCCAGAAATGCAACAGAACAACTTGATGCAGAAAATTTTGACTTTGATGTCATGGAAGTGCGTAATGTTTTAACCACAAGAATTGATGAGCTGAGAGATCATAGAAAGACTGATCCTGTTTTGCAAAAGCTCAACCACTACATCCAGGTAGGATGGCCGTCAAAGAAATCTAGCGTACCGCCTGAAGTACAACCTTATTTTCCTTACAGAGATGAGTTGTTGATTGAAGAAGACATTATTTTCAAAGGTCCTAAAGTTGTTGTTCTTGTTCCTTACAACGTGAATATATCCAGACTTTGCACCGTGGTCATCCAGGGTCTGAATCTGCTAAAAGAAGGGTCAGAGGACTGGTATTTTGGCCTTCTCAGCAAAAGACATTGACAAAGTGCTTTCTACGTGCTCAGTATGCAATAATACTAGACCGCATTTGCAAAATTGAGCCACTTCAGCTAAGTCAGACTCCTGAACTTCCTTAGTCAACAGTTGCCACTGACATAGTCGAGTGGAACAATTAGCATTATTTAGTGTTGGCTTATTCTTATTCAAACTGGTTCGAGATTGATTTGTTACCCAACCTAATGTCTACTTCAGTAATTACCAAGCTGGAACATCATTTCTCAGTACATGGAAGTCCACATAAGGTGACATTTGACAATGGTACCCAATTTGCTAGTCAATTGTTCCAGAGATTTGCAAGAGAATGGGACTTTGTACATGTCACTAGTAGTCCTGAATACCCCACAGTCAAATGGTCTAGCTGAATGTGCAGTACAGAGTGCAAAGCAGTTATTAGAGAAGTCAAAGAATGACCATACTGATGTCTTTTTGAACTTACTCAATCTCAGAAACATACCCCGTGACGATACACTTGGCTCACCTGATCAAAGACTTCTTTCTAGGTAAACCAGAGCAACACTGCCTATCACTTCTAGTTTGTTGATGCCTAAAGCTAAGAACAACAGCGCAATCAAAGCCCAGCTACTCCGAAAACATTCTTTTCAGAAGTCCAGTTATGATAAGATGAGCAGATCTCTTCTTTCCTTGAAAAAAAGAGAGACAGTGAGGATACAAACAGTGAAAGGTTTCGACTGAATTGTTCAAGTGACAGGTATATGTGCCGAGCATAGATCCTATGCTGTGAAATCTGAGGATGTGCAATACAGGAAAAATCACAGACATCTTCTTCCTGTATCAGAACCGATATCGCAGCATTGTTCCTGTGATACAGACTCTAAATCTTAGAGCAACCCAGATGATGTTCCTGTTGCAGAACATGTCTTGACTCCAATTTCCATTCCTGATAATGTTCCTGTTATTCCTAAGACTGAACATTCAGCAGAGACAGTTCCAGTTGCTAACTCTGATTCCATATTTTATACCACATGTTATGGTGCATCTCTAAACCGAGTGTGAAATACACTGCAACTTGGACGTGATTGTCTATATGTCTTTAGTCTTGTATAATTATGTCAGAATATTATCTTGTATTTATTGCATGAAAATTGATGTTGTAAATGATGCATAACTTATTTCTCAGAGAGGATGTCGAATATATATATATATGTGTGGCACATTTAAGAAGTATTTCTAAGGACTGAACGTGCATATAAATACTAGGCATGTGCTGACTTCAGTGCCATTTTGAGAGTGCAGCCAGACAGTGAACATGAATGAGAAATAGTCTGTTTGTAAGTATATTTAGTTAAAGTTATTTACCTCATTTCCTAATGTGTTTATGCATAATAAAGCTACTTGAACATAACCCGCACTGGTTTGTCTAGCCCGTGCTGACAAGACAAGTGAGACAAACGACAGGCTCCATGCAGATCCTTTCAAGTAAATAACATCCAGTGTGAGGATAATATGACTACGCTATGACTACTCAATTCTAGCCTTTAGATACCATTCAGAATGCTAAATTTGACAGGGACCAATGATTCTGTCAACAACTACTGGAGAAGGTCATTATGTGGGAGTGATGCCTTTCATTAAGGACAGTGACATAGTTCCCATATTCTTCTTCACCTAACAGAATATTTAAAGAAAAATAAAAGAAATTCTGAAAGTTAACCATTTAGTGGACCTTTAATCCCTCTTCAGCATCTGCTTTGGATAGCTCCAAATTCACACCTCAATTTAACTATTGGAGAGTGCCTTACAAATGGCACATCCATCTCTATCTTATAAGTCTGTGCCAGGTTGATGAAGATCTCAACTAACAGGAGGAGGGGAGGCAGAAAATAAGTTGCAAGATAAAAAAAGAATAGTCATGCCCGTAGAATAAGATAGTGGGTATAGTAAGAATGGCTAAGGTTTCACTGCTGTATATAGTCTCAGAAATTCTTAAATATATACCTGCTGTTAACTATGAAAACATTCACTGGAATGTGTTCACCACATTTCCACAAGCATGCCAGATAAGTGGTTAATGTTACAGTAATGTTGCCTGAGAAAATGCTAAGAAAACACTTGCTTTCAGAATTTTGAAATGGCAAAAAAATAGTTGAGTTTAATTGTTATTGCAGAGGACTGGGAGAGATGCAGATAGATTATCAACAGTTTAAATGCAGCCATTTAGACTGCCAGCTGCAGCCTGAGAAGGGCCATACCACGTCCATATCTAGGTAAGAAGAGTCAGTCTGATGCCATATGGGGACTTAAAGGATTCTGCACACACTTGATGATGGATTTATCTCATTACTCAGTAAATGTTTTGGCATGGTCAGGCTCAGACACTGCAAAATATAAAGAAGTTTGGGTGATAGATGATCTATGAATTAGATGTCTATTTTCCATGGGCAGAACAAAGTCATACCCTCTCTTTTCCATGGGCAGAACAAAGTCATACCCTCTCTTTTCCATGGGCAGAACAAAGTCACACCAATCCATGAAGAAGGTTCAGTATGTTGGTACTGTAAGGCCACACTGACACATGGAAGAGCTTATTCACCATGAGTGGAGGAGCTCCCTGGTCAGCCTCAGTAAGAAGCTGCGATCCCTGATAAAATCTTCCAAAGCTAGTTACGAAAACAAAATCACCACTGATTCTAAGGACAACCACAAAGCATTCTATAGCTATGTCAAGAATCTCAATGGCAACACTCAGATCTGCTCTGAGTTACAGCACAATAGCACTAAATATACAGACCCAACTGATATTGCCAACATCCTGGCAGATAGGTTCAGTTCTAACTTTACCCCCCTCTCACCCACTAAAGAGCCCATCTCTATACCAGAAGAATGCAAAGTTCCTGTAATCACGGCTGCACATGTAAAAAACACACTCTCCAAAGCCAAGAACACAGCATCCATGGGACCAGACAACATTCCAGGCTGCGTTCTACATGAACTAAAGAATGAACTGGCACCCCACCTAAGTATCATGTTCAATAATAGCCTCACCACAGGCTTTGTGCCTGCTGAATGGCGCACAGCGACAGTTATCCCACACCACAACGGGGGAGCCACCACGGACCCCAGGAACTACTGCCCCATTAGCCTGATGAGCCTGGTCTGCAAGGCCATGGAATGTATCATCATGGAACTTACAAACAAAGACATTGGCAATCTCCAAACTCTGGACCCTACCCAGTTTGGGTTTGTAAAAGGCAGATTGTGTCTTCTAAACCTGATAGACTTCTTTGAAGCAGTCACCAAAGCCGTAGACGAGGGTAAGGTGGTTCACACAGCCTACCTAGATCTTGCCAAGGCTTTCAACACCATCCCCCACTCTGGAATTATAGATAAACTCACTAAACTGGATATAAATCCCTATGTCACAAGATGGGTTGTCAACTGGCTCACTGACAGAACCCACACTGTGAAAGTAGCAGACTCCAAATCCAACTTCAGACCAATGACAAGTGGAGTACCACAGGGTTCAGTCCTGGGTCCTCTCCTGTTTGGTATCTACTTCTCTGAAGTACAGGCTAACACAGAAGGTTTTTGGCTAACGAAGTTCACAGATGACTGCAAACTAGGAGCCATAATCGAAACTCTTAATGATGTGGACATCCTACAAAAGGACCTCACTGAGACAGATGCCTGATGTCAAAGCCATGGCCTCAAGCTCAATGCCAAAAAGTGCATTGTCATCCCCTTTAGTAAAAACTCTGTACCCATGAACTACAACATAGGCGGTAGTATACTTAACACCAAAAGTGTGATAAGAGACCTTGGGACACAGGTGGACAGTAGTCTCTCCTTTGATAATCACATTGCCACAGTAGTCAGGAAATCCTTCTACGTGGCACACCTCATCACAAAAGATTTCTCATCCAGACAAAAAAGAGGTCATTGTTCCCCTCTACTCATCACTCATTAGACCCATTATAGAGTACAATGCCCCTTTTGGTATGTACTTCACAAGACATCTACAACAACTGGAAAGGCCGCAGAAATACCTCACAAAGAGAACTACTGGCCTCAAACAGATGCCCTATGCAGACCGTCTCAAAAAACTCCAGCTTTACTCTGTCGCATATCGCCTACTCAGAGGTGATCTCTGCCTAACATACAAAGCTATGTCAAACCCAGAGCTGTTGGACATGCTCCACTTAAAGAAATCCCAAGCCCTCCAAGCTACATGCTCTAGGGACCTAAACCTTGTCACCACAATAAACAGAACATGCTGGAGGGATAGATTCCTGTCCCAGGGACTTCCCATACTCTGGAATAAACTACCTATCTATATCAAACAAAGCTCCTCATTAGCACTCTTCAATAAAAATCTTGATGATTGGATGGGAAATAGGAAATTCACTCCGGGGATCACTTCTGTGGCTCTGCTCAACAGTGGCACAGGAAAATAATTTTCCTGGGTGGCAAAAGCCAGGGTACCTTTTTGGCTGGGCTTGCATCGGTCCCAGGGCTGATAGCCTAGTACCTACCTACCTATGAACCTATGAACCTATGAACCATCTTGAGGTATAAATTCCCTAAGAAGGGATATAGGTGGGATACCCATCCCATTAAATATAAAGCCTATAGATTTGGTGAAACTTTGTGAAGAGAGCTACCTCTGGAAATCAATACATTTTGACCATGTTAGGGATTTGGACAGTAGACAGTAACCTGGCCTTTGACTATCATGTGTGTATGCTAGTAAGGAAATAATTCTATGTTGTGCAACATATAAGCAAGGTTATGGCATCCAGGTCTAGGATGTCACTGTTCCATTGTACTCAGCCCTCATCAGACCAATCACTGAGTAAAATGCCCTGTACAGTATTAACATAGCCAGACATATATAACTACTGGAGTTTTCATAGAAATTCCTCACAGAAAGAATACCACGCTTAAACAACATGATTTGTGCAGACAGCCCCAAAGCCCTATCCCTGTACTCAGTTTCCTACAGACTGCTGTGATATGATCTATGCCGGGTTTACAAAGCCTTCTCAGATCCCACTCAGATAGACCTGTTGCACATCCACAAAGCTAATAGCAATCAGAATTAGGGACCTAAATGTCAACTGCAACATAAACATGACATGTTGGAGGGAAATGTATGTGTCCCAGAAACAACTCCTTCTCTGAAACATCCTTGTGCAGCAGAGGTCCTCCCTAACCCAGTTAAAGTGTAACTTGGACCACTGGCTAAGGAATCAGAAATTTACCCTTGGTATGATACCTATGTGTCTATTAGACAGAAGTAGCTGGTAAAAGCTTTACAATCCACACCCAAGCCTACACATGCCCCTTACATAACTCTGTGATATCAAAACTTGCCAGATACATTTGGGAAGCATGAGGTCATTAGCCTAGTTATGACCTATGAACCTATAAATCAGTTGTATACACTGAAAGCAACTACAAATTGCAATTACTCACAGGAAAGTAGAAAGGTCCTGTAAGGTTCCACCAGATTGTTTAGACCACTATATGCATAAAGAGTAATGCCAGTGGTCAGAAGAATGTCTGATCTGAAAGGAAACAATGGTGACAGGGATCTTAAATGGCATGCAGTTTGTTTTATAGCTAGGACGAGTAAGATCAGGGAGAAAGGACAGCCTTTCGATTTCCAATTCAAAGATGTATAGCCTTAGTTTCACCTTTGTTATGGTCTCAGAGTAAATACTTTGAGAATCTACCATAAAGTTTTCCTGAAGCCTCATGAATTTCAGGACTAAGAGCAAAAATGGCTACTGAAGTTTATCATAACCTTTTCATCTATTGTGACAGTGATGGCTGTAAGGCCGTTCATATTTATAACTGCAGCACTGATAAAAGCTTTCTGTTTGCATTCAAAAGTAACCCAGTTTTTAACAGAGCTACAATTATCATTATGCATCAGTACAGCAAGGACTGACTGCAGTTTGTTCACCCAAATGGTGACTAATATATTGTAATCCATAAAAATGTGAAACAGGTCTATAAGATATCAGCATGTAAGGATAGCTGCCCATTTTAAGGATAGGAAAATGGTGATCATGATGGAAGGGATAATATTCATTGGGATGTCAAAACTCATGAGTGTGTTGTTAATAAGACTGAACACTCAAAAATGGTTTCTTCCACCAATGTACACATCCAGGCAGCTCAAACAGGATGTGAACCAGGTACAAATGGTACTGGAGTTGACACATTTGTACCACATGATTTTAATGTGAATATGGATTTTAATGTGTGGTTAAATGACTCAGTTACAGGATTTCATCAGACAACTACAGCTCCCCAAGTAAGTTTGACCTTTTGAAACCAATTAAAGACTTTTGAAAAAAGCTTATAAAATATAAGATGTTACAGTTAGATAATGCCTACCTAAAGGAATGTGTATCATGGGGTATGGCCCCAAAGGAACTTAGAGTGTGGAAATTTCCAAATGGTGTTATCCAAGATGCTTCTTTACTCAATGAACTTATTTTAATATTTGATGAGTGTGTATGTAAAATAATGAGAATTTTGATTAAATTTAATGAGAAAGAGATGGATAAATCACTGGATGAACTCAATCTTTTGGATGCATCTCTTAAAAAAGATTTATTGTATGAAGTGAAGTTTCCTGAGTATTGCAAAGTGTTTAAGAATATTGATGTTGTGCTAGAAAAAGCAAAAAACAACAACTGTAACAAGCTTATTAGGGAAGAGATGGAATATTTTTAGGGAAAAACTTATCCAATTACCAAAAGTTAAATGTTTATGTCCATTATTTGAAGGTAGCAGAGATACAAATAGAGAAGTTAATTATGCCATCAATAATGACTTTCATGTGCAATCCATTGATGAAAAGCCTTACACATCTGGTGACAATGCTGATTTTTTAGGCACTGTGTATTTCCCCCTCCCTGTCGATCCAATAGAATAACAGAGAAAGAACTCGCATATGGGTCACAGGAGGAATTACATGTACCACAATACAAATTCTACCAGTCAATATCACTGGAAGAAACATAATCGATAGAAGGAGTTTATGAGGAAGGTCCCTTTAATGCCTTAAGCCTCTTTTATAATGATGTTCCAAATCTGTTTGGAATTGAACCCCATTCTGTTGTGTATGAATACTAAGGCTTTAAGATTTTTAATTACATCCATGAGATAATAAATGAGGAACATTTTAGGTTATTTAGTAAGGGATTCACATTCGTCCCTAAGTTTTAAATAGATATAGTAGACCTAAAATTGTATGTGAGAAAATTGAACTGGAAGGTTCTATTTCATGAGCATTCTAGTCTACCCACCCAAATTAATAAATTTGTCGGAGCTAGTACTTAAAATCCACCATTATATCCTAAGTTGCCTCTGTCTGACAAACTATTTGAAAAAGATATTAGGAAGGTAGTTAATCAGCCCCTAGGTCCTTCCAGAATTAATTTAACCAAAGGAGAATGTCTGTTAATGAATGATTTAACAAAAAAAATGTGATCTCAGAATTATGAAACCCAACAAAGTGGGTGGAGTAGCCTTGATGGACATCACTGATTATTTGGTCGATCTACTTAACAATGAGTCCCAGTATATCAGAATATCTAAGAATGAGCTCAACATTTGTTAGATCAAGGTCAGAGTGACCATAATTTATATAAATGTTTAATGGTAGAATATCCAGTTATACTCATAATATTTGATATACCCAAAGTTCATAAAAATTTACAAGATTCCCCCAATGTGCCCTATTGTCTCTGCAGCCAGATGAAAAAACATTCTCTAGTCCTGTATGGTGATGGAACCTTGAAACATTTTATAAAAAAATACCCATACATTCTTAAGGATTCATGGAATTTTTTTCAGATGCATCAAACAGGAATTCTACAATAATGAATAGCTACTTATTACCATTGATGTAATAGATTTATTTTCATGTATACCCCGCCACATAGGTATTGAATGGTCTAGAGAAGCACGTATGAAATGTGATACAGTGCAGAATGGAGGGGTCAATGTTTTAGTCAAATTCATGGAAATGATACTAGAAAATAATTTCCTCTGTTTTGAGGGTGAATACTACAAACAGAAAGCAGGTGTGGCTATGGGAGGTGCATGCTTCCCCTTCTACGTTAATATAGTGCTTTGGTATTGGAAACAACAATATGTGTTTAAACTGAATATATGTGATACATGGTAACATTTTTGTGCTTTTTGTATGTTAAATTGTATAAATATTAAAAAAGTTTTATTTTTAATTCTAGAACAAATGATACCTAATCCTGGGGGAGGTGCATGTGAAAATATGATGGAATACCATGAACTGCTGTGACAGTTAAGGATGGATGCCAGCACCTCCCGGCTTAAAATATATGTTCTGATTAAACAGTGTACTTAAATTAAGGGGAGCCAAGTTGTAAAGTTTTATAATGGTATTAATAATGATGTTTATAGTTGGGTGTGTTTCTATTTTTAGAGCATATATTTATTGTAGACCTTATGTGGTTTATTGTGCGGAGTTATGTGATTTTTAATTAAATTATCTTTAAATACCGGGTTGTGTCAGCTGTTTTTAGTTCTGATGAAGTCCCAGCATGTAGAGGGATGAAAGCACTTAACATTTTTGATTAAAAGAATAATTATTACAGTACGAATGTAAGCTCCATTTTTTACAACATTTTTAAATTTGTGATTGGGCTGGTATCTCAGATGTGCTTGGGTTGTGTTTGGTTTATACCAAGGAATTTCTCTGTCTTTATGGTTATACAGTGGAAGAGTTTACCATCTTTCAGTAATGTAGAGAATAACTTCTGCAACAGGGAAAAAGTATCATGTTTTTATTCTTTATAAAGGTTAGCTGATGGCATGCCTGAGCTTGGAAAACAAAACAAGCTGTACTGCAGTTACCATAGCTTCCTTGTTTTAGGGTCAAATCTGGGTGAATCTCTCTCCTCAGAACTTAAGGTTATAACTTACTCATTGGATTCTGGTCCCTACCAAAAAAAATAAAACAGGGAGAGCTCAATGTTAGTATTTTGACAGCCAAGTAATCACCTACCTGTAGGTATCCCTCCTAACCACCTTCTACACCTTTCATCTAAGGCACCTCATCAAACTAACAGTCTTCCAGAAAAATTTGTCCAGGCTTTACTTGTATTTCCCAACACTGAAATACATTCCCTGATCAAAACTGTTCTATGCCATTTATTACTTATTAGGGTCATGACTACACTGATTCAAAGTAGCAGATGAATTATGTACACTTATGTTATAACTAGATTGTGTCATGTTGACATTATATGCAACGTCTTACTCAACCTTTTTATATACTGTTCTGCTGTAGTCTCAAGTCATTTATAATACTCATTATCTTTTCATATACTTTTTTCTTCAGTGCTATTCATGACATGAAATAAAAATATTTAAGTTTATATAAGTCTCTTTCTGGATTTTTCATTTATCAAGACTTGATGATGCTGAGAATGAAAGTCTTTATCAAAATAAAACATGCAGGTTTTTTGGCAATCTGAAAGAGCCCTATTAAATATTGTATCCAGCTTGCAAGTATTCTGTTCCTTTCCTTCATGCCAGAACCACCAGATGTGCTGTTCTAGAGTAGAGATGAGCCTGCAGACCATTTAAAAGTAGCCCAAGGGATGTTCACAGACTCAGTGAGTTTTGTATGTGACTCCATGAATTGCATGGTCAAAATCTCAATGTGTCCTTAAAAAAAAAGACTGGAAAGCTGCAATGCCTTACTTACCAAGAGAAGGAGGTACAGTTAGGTCTGTGGTGTAGGTAATCTATCAATGGTCTAACAAAGTAGCAGGAAGAATTGTGAAATGATCAGATACAGTTGAACGTTTCCCTAAGCCATCAGTGTTTCTGCAAACATGAAGTACCTGGCTTTATAGTGTGTGAAATGGGGAATCTGAAGAGGAGTAAATCCCTAAATCCATTAGATTTGTGACTTTAAATGATCTTCTGTTAAATATTTGGCTGGATCTCTGATGAGTGTTTGTGTCATGCGTAGTCATGATGACACAACTGAAACTGAAAGCCGTCAGTAGCTGTCTTCTGCAAAGTCTAAAAAGAAGCATAGTCATTTCCTGTCTGTGGCTACAACTATACCTGGACAGACATTCACTGACACCACAAGCACACTTCTACAATTATAGAAACATGGCACCTCTGCCACTGAGCTCAAGTAATATCTGTATCTTTGTTCTGGACTGTCAGGTACAGGAGTACTCCATACGTGGTTGCTGCCTCTTTTACTTTGTTTGTAGATGTGTGAAGCTACAGGAAGACCCAAGTACCCAAATGTCTCCAACTTCAAGTACTCTTATGGACTCAGATGAGTTTCCTGGAGAAAGGCAAGATCAGGTGTTTATGAAGAGAATTATCTGAAAAGCCTAGTAAATTCCATTTCCACTAGGCTGTTAAACCTATTAACATTTAATGAACCATTTCTTATTAGGTCTAGAGCATAAGTTGTCTCTGGTACACTATTCACCTCCTTCATAAGTGAAATCTGTTTTGGAAAATCACAACAGTCCATATGAAGACTGGTCTGTCTGATATGAAATAAATGACAGATAGACAAACTCTGTTGGTGGAAGCTGGCCAAGATGTGGTCAAGCATGGGTAAAACCAGGGAAAAATAAATTTTCAAAAATAGTTAAAATATTAACTATATATAAAAATTGCCATAATATTAGTCTTGTGCTAGTCTGGTATAGAATGTATAGCCAGCATTTCCTGGGTCACATAGAGAAAGCAGCTAAAGTGATGTTAAATGATTTCATATCCTATTTATTTATATTACAATTTTCACATTTCTCTAAACAGTTCAACAACCAAGCAACACCAACAGAACTACTTAGTCTTATCTGAAAACTGACAAATGCATGAACAATGCTGCTGACAGTATGTGCATTGACCGAATAATTCCTACTGAGGTATTGCAAGTTGTTTATTAAATATTAAAAAACAATATTTGCACTGTTATTATGACTTGTAAAATACAGTTTAAGGCTTGGACTCTAATGAATGCTTCCACTATAAAGATTAGTTTATGCTGAACAGTTTGCTTTTGAGCTTCTTTAGTGACACATGTTCTGGCGATGTGAACATTTATTTATTTATTTTTTTAATTAATTGATTTTGCTAAAAAGTTTAGTATGCAGCCACCAGTGGTTAGGTTACAAACTTACAGATCTTCATTGGATAGAATCAGTTAAGCTGGTTTGGGAAATGTGAGTCTCAAATGTGGGCCTAAATCAGATATATTAATAACTATGAACTGTAAGCAGCTATTGCAACTCTTTCAGGCAATCTTGTTTCATTCACACACTGCAACGAGCCAGATATTACTTTGAGGAAAAGACCTTGAGGTATCTTTCTCTACCAATTGTGGTTTTACAGGGAAACCATTAACAGTCATTGACATTATCAGCCACCCAGCTCTGGTGGACAGGCTAGCAGCACTGGGCATTAACAGTGGTACCTTTAACTGGTTGCAGAGTTACTTAGGAAGCAGAGCATAAGGGTCAGGTGGGAACATGAATGCTCCATAACACTCACAAGGGTCAAATGAGTGCCTCAAAGTTCAGTCACAGAATTCTGTTATTCTGCAGTTTCATAACCTCTTTAGCCAAGCAGTGCGCTACATGAACTGCCTTCCAGCAAGCTGATGTAGTGATATTTTTATGAAAATAAACATACTGTTAGGCATAAAAGTAGCTTGAAATTGGTTTTCCATCCTTGAATGCTAGTTGCAGGATTTGTCCCTTGTATTAAACTCAAACTACAATATTTTTGACCTTTTTAGCAACCACAGTCATAGCACGTAATTACACAATACAACTAACTTTATAAAATGAAGAGATAAGATTGCCTGTACCAACAAATTAAAAATATTGGTGCCATTCTGGATTATACTGTTTCCCCTGAATAAGAGATTTAATGTACAGTAAAAACATGGAGCTAAATGTTAGGAATATTTAGCCAAGACACTGAACTGCGCTCGGCGATGTATGTCCTGACAAAGGCAGTTTTTGACATTATATTTTATAATATATCCATCATCTGTGCTTTCAGTGTAAAAAGAGCATCATTATTGACAGTCAGGCATCTCTTTCTCTTGCCCATAACATTTCCTGGTTTTTAAGGTATTTGAATTTAAACATAATGCAACTCTCAGTTTCTATCACAAAAGTATTGTTTTTGAAACAAAACCAAAATACTGACAGTCCCAACAGAGAGGCAGCAGATACTGTTGTTTCATCAGTCAACAATTGCTAAAGAGATTTTCATATAGTGGTACATTTTGAGTAATTGTGTGTATCATTGAAGTTACAATGTAAACAAATCTGTCTTTCTCATAAGTGGCACTAGGTTATTCTCACTCATGGTCCCAGTCTGCTGTAATATATAAAATATGTCTGATAATTTGCATGTCACTCTGTAGCATCTTGCTTATTCAGCTCCATCATTTTATATGTAGATAATTGGTTGGAGTTAGTGCCAAAGGTGGTGAATTGTAACGTCATCCTTGATGATAAGTTCACAATTAATGACCAGAAGTCAGTGGTAAAGAAAACATATTTTTTTTACATTTGAGGAATATCATCTAAAGGAAGCATATTTTACTGTCCAAGGACCTGTCTACATCATGCTCTAATTTTGACCTGCTTAGGCTACACAATGTCCTTCATCACAGACTGCCCAATGCTGTCATCAGGTGGCTTCATTTAATGCAGAGATTCCCTGTTCAGCTTGTCACTATATTTCTAAGGGTAATTATATTAGTCTAATGCTGCAGAATCTCCAATGGTTTCTAGTCACTTGGATGATTAGGTACAAAGTGCAGACACTAACACATTGCTCTCCATGATGTGGCTCCCATATCTATTACTGAGCTGATGAAGTCCTAGCAAGAAGCAGGGGTGACCCGTGCTATTGGACTGCCAGACTGCAGCCCCCTCAACTGTATAAGAAAGAAAAAGAAAAAAGACAGACTTTCGCATGCGCACTAGTCCGGACTGCTGCTGAGACAGTCTGGAGCATGAGCAGATTGTCTCAGCAGCAGTCCTGACTGGGAAACATGAAGAACGGAGCACCCAGAAGTCTATGCAGTTTTAAACTGCATAGACTGTCCAGGAACTCACATCGGGGTCGGACTGCAACATCAGCAGTCTGGAATTCATCAGGGGAAGGGATTTGTGGTTTGCTACAAGAGGGGTGTGTGTGTGTGTGTGTGTGTGTGTAAATGCCCCAGGTGCAATATACTGGTGGTTAGACTCATGGTGGTGTGGTAGGGAATACCTCAGGCTTGAACCCTGTACCTTGTATGCAGGTGTTAAGGACCTGAATTCCCTACCCACCACCATTTGTAAAACAATTGCAGATTTTTGCCTCATATTTGATCTGATCTGTTCCTCATAATATCTGTGGTTTGTAAATGCTGCAATGCTTGATATTTGATGGTGCAGTGGTAGCATTGTTGTCGCACAGCTGCAGGTTCTCAGGTTTGATTCTTGGCTGGGGTGCCATCTGTGTGGGGTCTGTATCTTCTCCCTGTGTTTGTGTGGGTTTGCTTTTGTGTCCTCCCATGTTACAAAGACATGTCTGCATTATTGCTTCCTGGGCCTCTGCTGAAATTTGTTTTTTGTTCCAAGTCAGACTGTCCTGATTAACAAATGTTAAATAAAATTGACAGGCATTTCAAACTTCAGGTTTCTGAATGTTTAATTCCTTACATATTTGATGGGGCAGTGACAGTAATGTTGCCTCACAGCTATAGGTTTTCAGGTTTGATTCTTGGCTGGGGTGCTTTCTGTGTGGAGTCTGCATCTTAGCCCTGTGTTTGTGTGGATTTGCTCTGGTGTCCTGCCATTTTACAAAGACATGTGTCTACAGTATTTCTCCCTGGGCCTCTGCTGAAAATTGTTTTTGTTCTGTCAGAAGTAAAATTGACAGGCATTTGAATTTCAGACTTCATATTCTTCAGAAAATACATAGTAAAACAACTTTTTATTCTAGCAATAAATATATAGTAACACAACCTTTTATTATAGCAATTTTCTAAGTTTATAAGATGACTATTTGAAATTTGTCCTTATTTTTGGAACTGTATTACCCTGTTATTGGCTTTGTCCAGGTTTTTTGTACTAAGGTTGACAGCTATGGCAAGAACTGAATTCACTGAATATGTTTGAGGGCTGTATTCCCTCATTACTGGGTTTGTTCAGGTGTTTTGTGCTAAGAGGTTGACAGCTATGGTAAGAACTGAATTCATTAAATGATAGCCATTTAAGTTTCAGTCTTCCTCTCTTTCACAAAGCAGCTGATTTGGCATAGTGGTATGTTGCTCTGACTGTTTTGCACAGGGACCTTGGCAGTAAAATGTATGGTGGTAACACAGCATTTTTCTTTCACAAAGCAGGTGATTTGGCATAGTGGTATGTTGTTCTGACTCTTTTGCACAGGGACCTTGGCAGTAAAATGTATGGTGGTAACACAGCATTTTATTCTAGCAGCTTTCCAAGATTATACAAGCAATGTTTAATGTGTCCCTGATTTTTCCCCTTTTGACCCACCCCAATAAATTTGTCTTTTTCCAGATTTCTTGTGCTGCAAAGTTGAGATGCAGTTGAGTATTGAGTAGATTTTACAAGGAGCTGAGAGCTGCAGGGGAAGAGAAGTTTAGTGCTGATTATGCTAAGTCAGCTCGCATTGCTAATAGCACAGCAGGTTGTGTACTTGCTTTTGATGCAGAAGGTTGTTGGTTCTACTCCCATAAGGGGTGAATGCTGCCGTACTGAAAGTTAAGATACTAACTATGAGCCTGTTATCAGCTTGCCATCCATTTCCTATTGCAATATTACTCGCTTATTTTTAATGTAATTTAGGCAATTTGTTCCTCAGGGGCATCAGACTCTATTTTTCGATGAAACCATGAAATATAAAGGTGATTGCTAGCAGCAACCTCTTCATTACAGATTTATTTAACGTGGAATTATTTAGATGACCTTTTTACTACTTCAGAGATTGTGCATATTTACTGATAATGGTGGACTGTAGAATTGTGCATATTTACTGATAATAGTGGACTATAGAAGTTTGAGTAGACTTTTATGATGGAAATGTTCCGAATTGGGCAGTTTTGTCATTGGTGCATGTGTTTTGTTTCATTGTTTACTGGAAAAATGTTCAAAGCAATATGAAGGTGTATCAAAGAGCACATGTATGTTTCATATGCAAGGGGCCTATGATTTGAAAACAGCCCAGAATTAATCTTTATCTGCCACGGGTAAAATGTATTTTCTTTGAATGTGGGTTTCAGTGTTGTTTCAATGAATGTGAGTTTCAATGGCAGAGAAGTTTTAATGCCAAGTTTGTTTAGCAGATGTCTTAGTGTTTGTGCTGTAAAATGCAAAATAACACTTTTAAATGAAGTTCAAATCATCATAGAAGTAAATCAGTATGCACATTAGTGTTTATGGTAAATGGAGTGAAATAGCCAAGTAATGGATCATTGGAATGGCTGCAGGGGGAGGCTCCATTTGACCATGGTTTTGTGAGGGGGAAGGGCGGCAAACTTAGGCAGCCCCAGCTGAACCATACCTCCCAACTGTCCAGATTATCAGAGAATTAATAGATTTTTTTGCTTCTTATTTTGGTTTGTTCCTCATAAAGTTTGTGGTTTTCTGGCAAATCATTTAGGAATTAAGTCACTAAATAATGACACACTGAGTTTCAGACTTCATAACCTTCAGAAAAATGCATGCTAAAGTAAGACCTGTTCTATCAACTGTCTCAATTTATACAAGAGCAATTTTTAGTACTGTTTATATGTTCCCCCAATATATTTGGCCTTGTCCAGATTTATTGCATTAACAGGTTGAGAGGTACATGCAAATAAATTGCTTTATAGAATTAGGCATAGCCAAACCTCTCAACTGTCCCTGATTTTAGCTCAAAATGTTGCTCTTCCCCTAATGATCCCTCCGCAAAATAGCAATTTTGGAAGAAAACATGGAGGGTTTATAATTAAGAAATAACTGTAATAATCAGTTAGATTACTTTTATTTCAGAAATGCATGTAGATTCCTTTATTTTGTCAGCTGCTCAAGTTAGCAGTACTAATATTAAAGTATCCCTTCTTTGACAGGTTCCCAGCTGTATTGTGTTGCTATTTTATATTTTTACATCACATTTTGGTCCATTTTTCATAAAATTGTGTTTTTTTGGCAAATTAGTGACAAATCATTAAAGACTGAAGTTAGAAAATAATGACAGACATTTGAGTTTCAGATTTCATACCATTCAGAAAATTCATACTAATGCAAGACCTCTATTATCTTTCTAAGTTTATAAGAGCAATATTTTAAAAACTGTCCTTATTTTTGGGCCTTTGTCCCATTTCTTTGTATGGTTTTGTCCAGATTTCTTGCTCTGAGGTTGAGCGGTATGACAAATGCGTCAGGGCCATCACAAGTCAGCCAGAGACATTTCAAACTGTGACATACTTGTTGCACCCCACTCCCCCATGTAGTGACTCTGGATGTGTCGAAGCAAGGCAAGGAGTAGTTATGCAGTGTAAATGTGCAGAGTATCCCCCCAATTCAAGGTAGACATAAGTACTAGAGTGGATTTTCATCTGTCCTTGATTTTTACAGAATGGTCTGGTTTCTGTCATATTTTTTGTACTGTTGATTTATGCTTATTACTCAAAGTGCCTGTTGCTTGTGTTTAAGTAGCATTACTTTAATGACCATTAGGTAAGCTTGGCTGAGATTGTAAGATGCAAGTAAGCTTTAATAAGCATACTGTTAAAGAATTGTTAACATTGAAAGCCTTTCTGTTGCCATGTAGAGAATACTTAACTAGATAATGTATAAGCCTTGGGTATTGAAATGCATATGCCAGTATTTGTAATAAAGGACAGGATTACATTATTTTAAGAGTCTCATTACACTTGGAGACTTCCAGTCATCTCTGCAGGCTTTACTCGTAAACAGAATGCCAATCGTGTGGTCCATAACCTGTACAGTAATCCTTTTAGTGTGGTCCATAACCTGTACAGTAATCCTTTTAAGCAATGTATCTTAGCTTATTTCTTGTTTGCTTTTCATTTTTTACTTTGATCATGTTTTCCCCATGAAACAAGTAGATGTCAGGCAGCAGGTCTTTTTTTGGATAAGGAACATTTTTACAAGTGGGGGCATCAGAGATTTCTACTTTCAGCATGTTACTTAGTACTTTAATAAAGCTGAATATTAATTATAATTAGAACTGCAGTGCAAGAAGTGGTTTGAGTTGAGTGCTGCTTGTTTTTCTTATACATGATGTTGACTGGCATTCCATTAATGTATTTAAAAAAAAGTAATTTATTTTTTCATGCCTCACAGCCTTTTTTGTTTCCATCTAGATATTAAGCTGTCATGCAGCCAATGCATTGATATATTTTTATTCTTCTACACTTCATTTTGTCTTGATTGGGCTCTCATAATGACGGTTTGGCACCCCGGGCAGTATATTTAGTTGTTGTGGTTTTGAGCATAGCCCCTCCCCTTTCTAGTTGGCCACACCCCTTCTCATTGACCCCACCCATTCAGCTGTCTCCTGCAGCCCCCCTTTGATTTGAAGTCACCAGCCGCCACTGGCAAGAAGTATCTTCCCCTTTTTTTAATGATTTAGTTCATTTCTGTGTATTACATTGTCAGTTCTCTTATCATAGTGTTTTGCCTACTATGTGTGCTTACATATTAAGTACAGTTCTACACTATATAGATAGATACTCTATCATTTTAGCTCAATAAAATTTAAAATAATCTAAACAAAATCTAGTAATATTCCTTTTGTCTGTTTATATAAACTAGCTATATTTCATTTCTCTTTCCAACCCTCTGTGTGAATGAAATATGCTCAGTGGCGTCTTAGAATATTGTGCTGATCCATTTGCTTCTACATTTAGACCCACTGTATCCCTCCTTTTGTACACTGTGATGTTTAACTGTTGTGTTAGCTATAATGCATATTATATATTTAGTGAATAAAGTCTATCGTTCCACAAGTAAATGCTGTCACTCCGTGAAGAGTAGGTTAAGTAGGTATAACAGAAAGCACGAGTGCAGCAAAAGTAAGGTTTAAAAGAGCATAGTTTAATTTCCAGTAGATGTACACAAATGGATGAGCGCTTTCACAATAAGTGCTTCTTCAGATCCTTCTAGTGAACCCAGAAGTCCGCTCTTTATATAATAGATCCAATTAACCAATCAGAAACTGCTCATCTGTATTCAAACATAGAACAAGTAAATATATATATATATATATATATATATATATATATATATATATATATATATATGTGAAACCGAAATGTCAGGCATATATATAAAAAACCTGAATTAAATTAATAAAAAATACTAAACACATCAATAAACATCTATAAATTGTGCTGTATGTATTAAAATCATCAAAGACATCAAAATTCATTGTAAACAATATATATATGAAACTCAAGCAGCAGACATGTATATAAAAAACCCTAAATGGAAGAATACTAGACACATCAATGTACATCTATGAAAAGTACTGTATATGTTAACGTGCTGTATATATTAAAATCAAAATTCATTAAAAAACTCTATATATAAAGAACATGTCTGTCACATGTATTGTTAACTAAATATCTAAAAATGACATTCCAAATAAGCAGTGTGAATATATAAGAAATATCCAAACTATCTGATGTTCCTGCGCTGTTTTAACTTGGGTTTGATAGATGCTCTATCATTCAAACCATGACCCCTGTCTGCCTTTAGAGTAATGATCCAGTCAGTCTCCTTGGCTTCTGTGAAATTCATAATGTCACCACCCCTCTTATTAGCAGTTATATTCTCCAACACCCGAAACAGAAAAGTATGATCCCCATCATTGGAAACAACGTGCCTGGCAAGGGCATTATGAGGGCTACCTTTCCTCATGTGGCAAATGTGTTCCCTCATTCTATCCCGCAGTGGACGATTGTTTTACCAACATAGAAGCAGGGACAGGCCTGACAAGTGGCTAAGTACACCACATTGCATGTCATGCAATCGGCATCTATCCTGGTGGAAAAGGTGACATGTTCATCAGGATGAATGAACATTTCACTGCTGTCTATGAAGGAACAGAAATTACAGCGTCCACAGGGTTTTGTGTGTCCATTTACCTTCATGGTCCTATCAAATCTGGGATAACATAGTAGTTGCTTTAAGTTACCGTAATTCCTGAACAGAAAACCAGGTATCTCCCCCACAATACATTTCAACTCATCATTGATAAGAAGAATGTTCCAATGTCTATTGATAATTTCCTTCAAATGAGGTAAATCTGAAGTAAAATAGGTGGAGAATTTGACAGGTTTGTGAGTCATATGATTGCCGGTCACCTCATAATGGCTTCTAGGTCCAAAATATGGTGAGCCTACAGTGAGACGTAAAGTTTGTGCTTCCTCTATATATGAGGTAATCTCATCCTTCTTATAACCTCGAACCAATAATCTATCCCTGAGGTTCTCTAGCTCAGAGCTAAAACCACTGCTGGTGGGATTAAGTCACGAGGCCCTAATGGCTTGCCCTTTTATGATATTCCTGAAAACAAAAGGTGGATGCATACTTGACCTTAGTAACAGAGAATTACAATGACAGGCCTTACGATGGACTCCTGTATTGATCAAATCACCTGCTAATTTCTCAATATATAAATCTAAGAAGTCTATCCTGTGTGTGTTGAATAATTCATGGTAAAAGTAAGGAATGTTGTTAAATTATTCATCATTGTTAGCATATATTCCAACTGTACTGGTGTTCCATCCCACAAAACAAAAAGGTCGTCAACAAACCTTCTGTAGAACACTACATGTCTACAGAATAGATCATGCCTGAATAGAATATGTTCTTCCCAATGGGCAAGAAACATATTGGCGTAGCTGTTGGCGCAAGGTGTACCCATAGCTACGCCATCACGTTGTCTGTAGATCTGATCTTGGAACATGAAAAAATTATTCTCTAAGACCAATTCTAAAAAATGAACTATGAGGTCTATCAGTACTGCATTGTAGTCACTATGTGCTTGTAAATATTGTAACACATAATCCAATCCTATATCATTGGGGATCACAGTAAACAAAGATTGGACATCAAAAGTGACAAAGATATAATCACAAGATGACCCTTGGTTGCCAATACATTCATATAGATCAATCAAGAACTGCTTGGAGTCCTTTAACACTGTAACATTGTCATTCAATACATGTCTCAGATGTTTTTCTACAAAAACTGATAAATGTTCTGTGACCCAGCCACGACCAGATACTATCGGTCTCATGGGTGGGTTATCAACATTTTTATGGATCTTAGGGAGTCCTTGTATAATTGGTATGACTGGTGCATGAATCATAAGGTACTCATATAACTCTTTATCTATCAATTTGCTCCTGAATATATCATGGAGTGTATTACTGATATATCTGACAACTGAGTATACTTCGTCAATAAGAATAGGTTCATAAAACCTGTCCTGTAGCATTAAGGTCATGGCCTCTACATAAAATGACATGTCCATAACGACAACTTTACCACCTTTGTCAGCTGGCCTAATGATAATAGTGGGATCATTCTGTAGTTTTTTAAGACACTGACATTCCTGAAGAGATAAATTATCTCTCCATCTCTGTTTATTGGTTCTCAAATTAGTATTATAATAGTTATATAATTCATCTTCAGTTAGTCTGGAGAAGGCTTCAGCTAAAGGGTGGTGTATAGGTACATAATCACTCAGATTTTTAAAAACAAACTTCTTAGTTTGGGGATGCTCTTCTTGTGAATTATTGTACATAAGTTTGAGCATTACATTCCTACAAAATAACTTCAAATCTAAAATAGTGTCAGTTAGCTTGCTCTGACTTTTGGGAATGAAACTTAAACCTCTGTTCAAGAGTCTAATATCATCACTCGTTAAGTTAACATGAGATAGATTATGTACTAGTTCTTGCTGTTCCACATTTTCTTTAATGTCTGGTGCGGTATAAACTCTCCTGATAATTTCCTCTTCTGTCTCCCCCAACCTCTGATCCTCCATTTGTGATGTCCGAAGTGTCCTCTAAAGAGGTATTATTATTATGAGCATTAACACTGTTCAAATCAATATTCACACTTGCTGCATTTGGTGTCTTATCAGACATAGGATTATCAGTATGGTTAAAATATATGTGCCCCCCATCCCTCTTAGAACCCACGACAGTACATCTGAGACATGTATTGAATGACAATGTTACAGTGTTAAAGGACTAGAAGCAGTTCTTGATTGATCTACATGAATGTATTGGCAACCAAGGGTCATCTTGTGATTATATCTTTGTCACTTTTGATGTCCAATCTTTGTTTACTGTGATCCCCAATGATATAGGATTGGATTATGTGCTACAATATTTACAAGCACATAGTGACTACAATGCAGTACTGATAGACCTCATAGTTCATTTTTTAGAATTGGTCTTAGAGAATAATTTTTTCATGTTCCAGGATCAGATCTACAGACAATGTGATGGCGTAGCTATGGGCACACCTTGCGCCAACAGCTACGCCAATATGTTTCTTGCCCATTGGGAAGAACATATTCTATTCAGGCATGATCTATTCTGTAGACATGTAGTGTTCTACAGAAGGTTTGTTGACGACCTTTTTGTTTTGTGGGATGGAACACCAGTACAGTTGGAATCTATGCTAACAATGATGAATAATTTAACAACATTCCTTTTACCATGAATTATTCAACACACAGGATAGACTTCTTAGATTTATATATTGAGAAATTAGCAGGTGATTTGATCAATACAGGAGTCCATCGTAAGGCCTGTCATTGTAATTCTCTGTTACTAAGGTCAAGTATGCATCCACCTTTTGTTTTCAGGAATATCATGAAAGGGCAAGCCATTAGAGCCTCGCGACTTAATCCCACCAACAGTGGTTTTAGCTCTGAGCTAGAGAACCTCGGGGATAGATTATTGGTTCGAGGTTATAAGAAGGATGAGATTACCTCATATATAGAGGAAGCACAAACCTTATGTCTCACTGTAGGCTCACCATATTTTGGACCTAGAAGCCATTATGAGGTGACCGGCAATCATATGACTCACAAACCTGTCAAATTCTCCACCTATTTTACTTCAGATTTACCTCATTTGAAGGAAATTATCAATAGGCATTGGAACATTCTTCTTATCGATGATGAGTTGAAATGTATTTTGGGGGAGACACCTGGTTTTCTGTTCAGGAATAAGAGTAACTTAAAGCGACTACTATGTTATCCCAGATTTGATAGGACCATGAAGGTAAATGGACACACAAAACCCTGTGGACGCTGTAATTTCTGTTCCTTCATAGACAGCAGTGAAATGTTCATTCATCCTGATGAACATGTCACCTTTTCCACCAGGATAGATGCCGATTGCATGACATGCAATGTGGTGTACTTAGCCACTTGTCAGGCCTGTCCCTGCTTCTATGTTGGTAAAACCAATCGTCCACTGTGGGATAGAATGAGGGAACACATTTACCACATGAGGAAAGGTAGCCCTCATAATGCCCTTGTCAGGCACGTTGTTTCCAATGATGGGGATCACACTTTTCTGTTTCAGGTTTTGGAGAATATAACTGCTAATAAGAGGGGGGTGGTGACATTATGAATTTCACAGAAGCCAAGGAGACTGACTGGATCATTACTCTAAAGGCAGACAGGGGTCATGGTTTGAATGATAGAGCATCTATCAAACCCAAGTTAAAACAGCGCAGGAACATCAGATAGTTTGGATATTTCTTATATATTCACACTGCTTATTTGGAATGTCATTTTTAGATATTTAGTTAACAATACATGTGACAGACATGTTCTTTATATATACAGTTTTTTATTGAATTTTGATTTTAATATATACAGCACGTTAACATATACAGTACTTTTCATAGATGTTTGTTGATGTGTCTAGTATTCTTCCATTTAGGGTTTTTTTATATACATGTCTGCTGCTTGAGTTTCATATATATATTGTTTACAATTAATTTTGATGTCTTTGATGATTTTAATACATACAGCACAATTTATAGATGTTTATTGATTTTATTAATTTAATTCAGGTTTTTTATATATATGCCTGACATTTGGGTTTCACATATATATATATATATATATATATATATATATATATATATATATATATATATATATATATATTTACTTGTTCTATGTTTGAATACAGATGAGCAGTTACTGATTGGTTAATTGGATCTATTATATAAAGAGCGGACTTCTGGGTTCACTAGAAGGATCTGAAGAAGCACTTATTGTGAAAGCGCTCATCCGTTTGTGTACACCCACTGGAAATTAAACTATGCTGTTTTAAACCTTACTTTTGCTGCACTCGTGCTTTCTGTTATACATATTATATATTTACATGTAAATCACAGCTTGTTACATATATTATCAATTATTATTTTCACTGTATGCCATTTTTGTGTCTTCTCTCAAGACTGAGCACTTTGATGAGCCCAGCAAGACCAGTCAGTAATTCAATACACATATATTTACATTCTTACTAAAAAGAAAATAACACATTTACCATTCAGTCCACCCCACCCCAAATGCTTACACCACATTTATTCTGCTGAATAGTTATTAATGAGTGCACCTTTCATTATATGAAATTGTACTGTCATTAATACCCTATGCAATACAAGTCTTCACCTGAACAGGTATGGTCTTAAATTGTATGGTATTTGTTTTGGTGCCTGATGCTTAACCAACTTGAATGGACACAAACTGGTGAAATTTTAAACTGCTTACTGCAGCCCCATTAGAAAGCTAGTTGCTTACCTAGTACTGAAGTAAGATTTGCAACAGCAGAAGCACAGAGGATTATGTTTGGGTCACTAATCATAACCTGTTTAATTTGTGTTCAAGATATGGATGCCAAGTAATTCACCTAAAGAGCAAAGTTCCAGAGGTGAATCTTAGCATCCATGTCGAGAACACATAATAAAGGTTTATAATCGCAGACCCTATCATAATTTTTTGTAGTGTACAGAGTTTGTCTGATCCATGTATAGTTGCAGAAAAAAAGCTCTAATTGTTTTGCCAGCTTTCAAATCCATAAAGCACTTAGCAAGCACTGTCAGAAGCAGAGTGTAAAAATGTCTCTTACGTTTACACTAACTTTGCCATGCCTCTCAGCTGATCAGATTTTTACATCAAGTACATTTGGTCTGTTCCTCATAAAATCAATGTTTTTCTGACAGATCACTGAGGTATCCTTTGGAAAATGCATATTAACAAATGCTGTTATTCTAGCAACTTTTTAAATTTATAAATCAGGGGCCCATTACTGGCACAGGCAGCAGTTAGAAACAAATCTGTTTTTATTCTACTGCTGTCGTTGGGTGGTTAGTACTGGCAGATTTGACTGCCTAGCATGAGACCCAACATTAAATAGTTAATCAGGTGGTGCTTAGCATTTGTTGAGATTAGGCCTTACGTTATAGTAGCATTTACCTGATTTATCTTTTTCCAGGTAGATTCAGAACATAACCGCAGTGCTCCATACACTGCAGTTTAATTCTTTTTCAAAGGTTGACATAGAGAATCTATAGTACTATTTGGTCAGACAACGCTAATTGACTAAAAAATGGAGCAGCATTCAAAGGAGCAATGATCACACATACTAATGCAGAAAAAATAGAACCCACAAGGTGAATTATAATAGCTATCAAAGTTATACCTTTTAAATTATCAACTACGATTAAAAACAAAGTTCAGAGACCCTAATTATTAGTAAAATGCAGCAGGATGTTTGCTTTCTGGTAGCAGTCAAATGCTGTACATATCGTTAAAGAACCAGCAGGTGTGCCAAGTGCTGAGCTGATTTCTTTAGTTCACTCATATTAAACAGTATGAGGTGATGTGTTGTGAATTATATATGTTTAGCTTTAAACACATTTCAAGCCCTATAAGTACACTGATAGGTTTAAAAACTGGAAAAAAATCGGTTTATATCATAGATTATGTTTGGTCTGCATACTGCATTGACCTTGATTTGTGACTTATTAAGCACATTAGACAGTAGCATACAGGATATTTTTAATTTACCAACAGCATGATTATTTGTTTCAAAACTGTAATCTATAAATGGATGGAATATCTGGGGATTACAGCAGATGCACATATATACTTATGCCAGAACAGCTGTTATCTTTGAGTAAAAGCAGTATAAAGTATTTGCTCTCTGATCAAGATAATACTAGTATACAATAAGCATTTAAAATGTAAATATAATATTTTACATTTTAACATTAAATCAGTTGAGCCATAGTTTGCACAAAAATGAGATACATTCAATGCCTCAACCCCTGTGTGTGTGTGTGTGTGTGTGTGTGTGTGTGTGTGTGTGTGTGTGTGTGTGTGTGTGTGTGTGTGTGTGTGTGTGTGTATGTGTGTGTGTAGCTATCTGTCTAGCTATCTATCTATAATTATATATATATATATAGAGCCATTTTTACTTGATGTATTTTTGTGGATTATTCCTACATTGGTTAAAGGATATCCATATTGAGATTTTAATGGTTGTAGCGAACTGTATAGTCTTTTATATCTGCAGTTCAGAAACCTCTGTCAAAAGGAATAAAAAAATGCTATCTGGCCTACTCTAAAAACATGTCATAGTACTGCATTATTTTTCCATGAGGTGTGCAATATTTTTGGCTGGTCTATCATAAAGCACAAGGTCTAGAAATGATTAGCTTTATGTCAACACTGGTTGCTAGGTAGCAAACACTGGATATGCCAAAGTCCCCTGTACTCTATACATACATATACCAATCATTTTTTTTTTTATTTACTCTTACTTGTTGAGAACCAAGTTCCTTGTTTAGCTAAAACTAGTCAGAAACTGCACAAGATGTTCACAGCTAAGCATGGCAGAGTTTTACATCTGAAGGCTGTTTTCAGTACAGGATTCAATAAAGAACTCATTCAACCCCAAAACATGATAAATGTATACCGAACACTACAAGTTTGAGTCTGTCCAGTAGTTAAATTGCCTGTTGAGTTACAACAACTTCCTAAGATATTGTAAACTATAAAAACAAGTTATATGTCATGACTCAAACTCCCACCACGAGTACAGAATTATTTTCCAGAGGGCAGTTATGATAAGGTAGCTTTAATAAGCTTGTTTACAAAACTACATAATAAGGGTTTGCTCTCTGTCATGTATGGAGGAGGAGTTTGGAAAAGAATAAATCAGGGCAGTTCAATTAATTCAAGATGGCTGACCAACTCCTCCTGCATTTAATATTGAAATCAGTGTGCACATGAGTTAGGTTATCATTCAAATGGACAGACTTTTTGTAAGTATACAACAAATGCACACTTGCCAGTGCAGATTCTGGCAATGCTAACTTTAATAATGGAGTAATATAAATGCAGACTTCACAGAAATGTCACAAACTGTAAACCACTGTGAAATGTATAGGACTTTAATTATCCAAATGGTTCTGCATTTCCTGTCTGTAAGTTAGAACAAGTAGTGAGTGAATGGGTGCAAGATGCATAATTTACTCATTTGTTTCTGCAGCAGTGGATCAACTCTTAGTTCTTGCACAGATATTGGAGGGTCATGGACATTTGTCAGTACTATCTGCACATGTTTTGTATTCCAGGAGAAGACATATGCCAATGCACTCTGGAATGTCTTGTGGGGTCTGCTACAATAGTACAGGGACCCAGAGCCATTATTGCATGCTGCTTGGTCCCTGTATTTGAGGAGTGAAAGCTGTGTCTGCATTCATATTTTCTGTTTATGACTGTCAAATACAGGATGTCAATGTGCTTAAGGGTTAGAGGTCATCCAGTTTCAGGATGTGAGGTCACTTCTTTCTTATTTGCATATGATACTGTCCTCTTAGCCTCAAGTGACAGTGAACTGCAGCATACATTTGAAAGAACTGCTGCTGATTGTGAAATAGTTGTGATATATGTCAGTATATCCAAATCAGAGGTCATGACTGTGTCCAAGAAAAGGGTGAATTTCTCATTGCGAGTGAGAGGGGAACAGGCACCTCAGGTAAAGCACTTTCAGTATCTTATTGACTTGTTCAAAAATGAAGTTATAAAGAATGAAGACTTACCAGCAGATAGGATCTCAGTTTATCAGGTAGTTTAAACCCCATCCTCACTTGTGGTCATGAGATTTGCAGAGTGACTGATCATGTATACAGACAGGACAAATCAGGTGTCTTTGCATGGTAGCTGGCCTCTGTGTCTGTGATGTAACGAGGACTGTCACAATGCAGGCGGCATAATGATGGTAAAATCGCTTGAACTAGCAAACTACGATAGACCTATAGCCATTATGTTACCTCTATCTAAAATACTTGGAAAATGTATTCAGCTACAGTTGATCTACTACCTAATGAAGAACACGTTATATTATAACACAGCATGGATTTAGGGCAGATCATAGTACAGAAACAGCATTAATCAATTTTATAAACTATGTTCGTAACTGATTAAATCAAGATAAAATGGGTGTGTTCCTATTTTAAAACCTATCCAAAGCATTTGGTACCAGTTCACATCCCTTATACTTCTTAGACTCAAAGAACTGCATCTCACAAGCAATACAGTCCATTGATTTAAAAGCTACCTTAGCATCAAACACAGTGTGCATGCTGGACAGATGAGCTCTCAGCTCCTTAGCAAATAGCATTAGGTGTGTCACTCAGTATTAGGACCTTTACTCTTTAATATAGTTATAAATAAAATGTATACAGTTTCTGACCCAGCAAATCAAACCCAGTATGGAAATGGCTCAACACTATATGTGCTGCCACTTCACTCAAACAGCTCCAAGATGACCTAAGGCATTTCTTTACAAAATTTTTAAAAGAGGCTAGGATAATCAAAATAGAACTAAATCCAAATAATTTAAATTAATGGTATATTTACCTTGAAACCCAGCAATCAGACTATTGTGACTTAAAATATTATCAGTCAATGTATCTAGAAATGAGCTAGTACAAAATAGAAAATAAATAAAATAATAATTGACCATAGATTAAGATAAGTATTTCAGAAAACTTACCATAAACTAGGAGTTCTTTATAAAGTGGAACCTTTTCTACCAGAATATACACATAAAACTTTGGCTCAGACCTGCCTTTTCCACAGCATCCCATATGCATCATCAGTTTTCATTAACTTGCAGTCCTTTCAGTAGCTAAAGTGGAGCACTCTTATGATAAAATTGCAGAGTTTGCAAGTAAACACTTTAACCAAACACATCACTGTCTGCTATTTCACTCCCTTAATTTGCAGCAGCTATGTAATCTGCTAGCCTTTTTTCATATTAAGCCTGCCCACAACATTTTCTACACTCCAGACAGATGATCAGCCACCAGCAAGTTATTGAACTTTATACCCCCCAAACTGTGGTGACTAAACCAACACTTAATGCTCACTCTGCAATCTAAACATTGAAATACTGATTGTCTATACTTTACGTACATTCCTAAACTCTGGAATTTGATCCTAACAGATATCAGAAAAAATTCCCCTTTTCTGCAATTTAAAATCACTTTGAAGATATACCTTTCAAGCAAATGGTCATGCACTTGTAACAACACCATTACTAAGACCCCTTATTCTAACTTTTTCCTTCACTATACTTTACAATCCTAATGAAATCTTACCTCAGTACAACAATTATGCTCTTATATCAACTTCATTGTAAAGTCCCCCTCCTCATGCAGTTTAATAAAATAAATATTACAAAATTCTCACGCTTTCACTATACTAATCTCCTGATTGCAGTTCACAAGTGATTTAAACATTTTGTATAAAATATGCATATGCCTTATTTACTCTCTGTGTACTAAAATTACTGTTGGAGTGCATGCATATACTGTAAAATAATGCTGAGCATTCTATATATGTGTGCATGACCCTAGCATGCTGAACACACTGTTTTCTATAGACATGTCTGACATTAGCTTCCATTAGATACTATAAAGTGTGTATAGCATGGTGATGGTCCTTGGTGTTATATAGTATATTTTTGCTACTAGCTCATGCAATGAAAAGAGGCTTTGCCCCACTGGATTTTCTCAGTAATCAAAGGTAAATACATATATAAACAAATAAATGAATAATGTGGGCTAGCATTAACAGAGATATGCTGTGCAGCTGTGCAAAGCCTGCACATGAAGGTGGCATTACTTAGCATGAGAAATACACACTACATGAGAATATCCAGGCTGCAGCACTCTTGAACACTCAGTATGATGCATCCCTAATATGATAATTAGGAGCAAGATTAATGAGAATATGCAGAGTGTATCTATGCAGCAGTAGCGTAGCAGGCCATATACAATCCAGGTGACTGCTCATGCCAGTATATATATACTGGCATGAGCAGTCACCTGGATTGTCAGGAAGCAACACAAAGCATAACATACCTTGAAAGTGCAGTATATAAATATTTCTAAGAAATGGCCAAAACCATCCAGCTACTATTATCATGGTTATACAGGGGGGGGGGAGGAGGTGCTTTGGAAATTATGAAAGATGGGCAGATCCAGTCGAGGGAGGCACATAACATAAACATTTAGAACAGTGGGAGGGGGGAGTGATTGGATGGTGTCTTTTTTGGTGTTAGAGCTTCTTTTATTTATACAGGCAGTGAAAGGATGAGAAGTATTGCATGTATGAGAAGACAATGTGGAAAGAGGGTGCAGATATCATAGCATGACAAACACAACACAGTACAGATAAACAGGGGTGGTATTGCACACACAAAGATGAGGTGTCATGGTTTGGACACGTGTACAGTGGTTGGAAAAATGGTGATGGTGAGGGTTGCTCATGCAAAAGGTATGGGGCTGGAAACAGTAGGAAAGAGACAGTATCACTGAAGGGTTTGTGAGGTGCTGCCTATAGGAGGGTGTCAGGGTGGTCCACAAGGCTACTACAGAAAACCATTGCCAGCTGATGATCCAGGAAGGCACTGCTAGATGATGCTGGCTTTTATATTGTTTAATGGTTGGAGACTATTACTCTGGTAAATCTGCTATTCACCACAGGAGGACCTCGCCATGACCAAGATATTAGCCAACATGATACCTGAATTTATCTTCCATCATAGCCTTGACCATCTGTTCAGCTGTAGTTGGTAAGCAGATGGTGGGACACTGGTATCCAGATAAGAAGGGTCTTCACCTCTTCTGTTTGAGCCACCCACATTCCCATTTTCAGACCCATCCTGAAAAGCAGACAGTGAAGATGTCTGGGCGTAAGAATTTCTCTCTTCCTCATAGGACAGCCCTACAGAGCAGAGATGCAATGGGAAAACAGCATAACTGTAACTTGTTTTTGAAACACACTAATGTCTAAGGCAGATGTTAGTGTTACATACCCTAATGTGCAGGAAGCTGTTCCTACTTCCTGAGATACCCCACTCTCTTGAGATGTATCTCCTAACAAGCTGAATGACAAAAGGATACACATTACTAGTACCTCTGTGATAGTTATGCATTTATGTTGATAATAAACATGTTTCACACTTACAGTACATCCCTGCATGTTATCTAGCCACTTCCGCTCCCCACTCTTGCAAACTTTCAAGACGGCATGGTTTAGGATCATTACTTTAATGCCAACATTGGTCATTAGGCTTCTGCATACATGCTGCTATGCTCAGTATGAGACCATATTCATACCAGGCTTCCACATTTTTACATGGTCCATCACATGAACCCAGAGTTTAATGCCTGGAGTGAGTGTGAAAGAGATTAAAGAAATTACTCCACCTGCTTCACACATCTTACAGGAGCCTGATGTCTATAAGGTCTCCCAGCTACCTCAAACTGACAAGATGACAAATGATAAACCACTATGGCAGCAACTTGTACAGATTTGCATGACTGAGAATCTCATGCCATGCAAGCATTCACTGCTTAGCTGCTCAGGACACATGCAAACCTCTAAGTCTTGCATTTTTCCTGAAAATTGAAGAACATGAAAAGATTGTTGTGAAAGTGTTACTCATCATGGTTCCATTGTATGAAAATGGAATTAAGTGATTCTTAATCATCATAATAGGAAGTCTCATTCCTCTGCATAACCCACAAAATGCCTTAAATTTACTGTGTTTAGCTTGCTGTCACCATTTTGGTCACTTGTCATCTGCGAATGATGCAGTAATGTTATTACTATTGTAACACTTCACATAACTGTAGCTCTATTTGTTTTTGGTAACATACATATTTTACATTCAAGCAACTACTCAGATATCAAAGGCAAGATAAGTCAGTAGACATGATTCTCGGGGTAGGTGTATGTTTTAACATAATGATGTAGTTTTCTTCACATTTGTCTGCATACTGTAGTGACTATAGGAGCAGCTACTCTGATTCTGCAGTCTGCATGCTGGCATAGATGGAGAAAGTCATAACAACTGCCCAGATGCCTGGGACACTGGCAGAGGAGAATGAACATGACCACCATGGGGAGGAAGATGGAAGGTTGTATGTATGAAGAAAAGATCTTTGTTCAATTTCCCTGGCAGTAACTGGGAAAACAACAATGAAGATCTGCCTGAGGGTGGGCAAGATATCCTGTTCACATCAACCCTTTACTAAAGTGAGAAGTAGTCCAGTACTAATGCCTATTGTGTGTTCCAGCCTAGTGGTGTTGTTGGGGATACACAGGGTGGGGAAATAAATAGTAAAAATGCTTCTATGACAGCAGTGTAATATTGTACCAATACCTCAAGCTCTTTCCTGGCCCCAACCCTTATAGAAGCACATTGCCGGCCCCAACCCTAATAGAAACAAGTGTGAGGAAGATAGAAGGAGTAGACAGATGCAGCAATCAAGGAGAGTCTCTGCGGTCAGCTAATGATCAGCTGTGAGAGAAAAAAAAAGATATGTTAATATACCGTTTTTGGGGGGGAGAGGGGGTGTTTTACCATGCAAAGCAAGCAAATTATTTTGTTTTATCGGTTATCCTCAGTCAAGACATCTAATGTATAAGGTCGTAAATATGTCATATCAGCATACCAGTTTACAAGTTACCTACTTTGGAGAAGAGCTATATGATACTGTATCACAATGTGCAAGGCCTATATGCTACTCATTAGCAGTTAAGGACCTTCCATGATGTATATCAGCAAACAATTTTACAGGCTGACCACTGTGAGTGCTATATGGTCCTGTAGCAAACATACAAGTCCTGCCTACTGTGCATATGTTGTTTGGGGGGTTAACACATGCAATATCAACAAAGGACAGACTGCTTTACTGGCTGACCACTGTGGAGAAGTATTACATGGCACTATACCACAATGTAGAAGGTCTGCATACTGTGACAAAACTTGCCAGTGCAGAGTAGGTGCATTCTCAGCATCTCTACATATATTCTTAGTAACATGCAAAAATGCATAATGTGCAGACAGGATTTAGTGTATCTACAGGACAAGGAAGACAGAGACCAGATGATCTGAACAACGGTGAAAACAGCATTCTAGTGGAGGAACTTAATGCGCATAGTCTTCAGATGAGAGAAAGAGGTGCAGCAGACCAACCACTATGGGACTGAATGTTGGAGCCTGTCTTTTTAGGATATAAATGAGTCAATGGCTGCAGTAGCACACTAGCATGATAAGCCAGGCTCACCATTACTTGACTAACATGCTCCACTATACCATGCTGTAGACAGAGAATATTGTAAGGGAGAGATCCACCTCAGGGGATGGGACACCAGGATCAACAAGACTGACAAATGTGAAAGAGCTCCTTGCATCACTGGTGGAAGAATTAAAGCAGGATTTATCCCCATTGGGAGCACAGCTGTTGGTGCTATCCTAACCAACTCCACCTATGTCTCAATGCATGATGTAGATTTGTTTTCATAGGTGCATCAGAAGTGTAAAATGTTGCTACCATCAGAAAAGGTAAGGGTACATTACAAGGAACTGGTTACATAAAGCAAAGATGTAGCTCAGGTGAAGAACATCATTTTTTTTTTACTCAACTTATAGTTGAGAGGGATGCAAAAGCACTAGATCAGGGAGCTGCATACAATGCCAGATCCCTGTCCTGCCTGTTACAAGAGCACTCTAATCTCAACAAGGGAGAAAGTGTTGAAGGCCTTAGCAAGCTCTAAGAGGATAGCATGTATGATTTTTTTCTTCATTCATGGCCTCAGTATTCTTTCCAAAGACTTCAGCTAGGCTTCCAAGCATGATCTACCATTCATAAAGTCAACCTGATGTGTATCCAGGAAAAATATGGTCACTTGTATTGTTATTTATTTTTCATAGATTGTACCAATCTTTTGACTTGCCCATTACACTGACAATATCTAGGACTTGACATAGTATGTTTAAGTTCCCTTGATTTCTCAATTAAAAAAATCTGTTTCACAACATGGAGACCATTATCAGATATTAATTATTCATTTATTTACAGCTCTCACAAAATCAGAATCCTATATGCAAAATTCAGTGTTTAAATTTCTGTTTGTAAAATTATGTTTGCAACTTTATCTTCACATATATGTGTTTAGAGTTTTATCTGTGAAATTCTGTCTTAAAATTCTGTCAGTAAAATTATATTTGTCAAACTTTCTCCTTATAAATAGTTGTTTAGAAGTATGTGTTCAGAATTATGTCAGTAAATCTTTGTGTTTAGAATTTGATCTGCACAATTCCTTGTTTCAAATTCTTTCCACATGCTTAGAATTCTGTCAGTGGAATAACATTTTGAATCTATCTGTAGACTACTAAAAGCAAAATTCATTATGTAGAATTTTGTGTTTAGAATTTTATCTCTAGAATGCTTCTGTGTTCTTCTATTATTAAAATTCTGTCAGCAGGATTTTGTGTTTAGAATCCTGTCATTATATCCCTTTATCTAGACTATAATGTATTTAGAATTCTATTTATAAAATTATTTGTTTAGAATCGCAATCTGAGTCTTTTCCACAGAATTTCATAATTGGAATTATATATGCAGAGTTTATCTACAGAATTTAGTCTGTAAGAATCAGTCTTTAAATTTCTATCACTTGAACTCTGCATTTAGAATGTTGTTTCTTGCATGCCATAAAATCTGGATAATTAGAGCTGTAGAATGCTGGGTGCAGAATAATATCTATGGAATTTTGTGCTTAAAGTTCTATCTGTAGAATACCGCGTTTCAATTCTATGTGTAGATTTCTGTGCTTAGAATTATCTTTGGGTGTCTCGCTTTAGAAATATATCTATACAATTCCACATGTAGAGTTATATGTTTATAATTCTCAGTGTAAAATTCTGTTATGAATTATGCCTGTAGAATTCATATTCAATATATAAAATTCTATTTGTAGAATTCTCTTATAAAGTCTATGTTTAGAATTCTGCTTTTAGAATTTTAGAATTACATCTATAGAATTAAATCTGCAGCAATCTGTATTTAGAATACATTTTGTAGAATCCTATGCGTTGATCTCCATGTGTAGAAAACAGTCTGTAGGATTTTGTGTTTAGATTTATATCTCTTGGATTCTGTGTTAAGAATCTGTTTATAAGGCCAGTATACAACTCTATCTACAGAAGTCTATATGCAGAATTTTATCTCTAGGGCACTCCCTGTAGAAATGTGTGTTGGATTCTATCCACAGAATTCTGGGTTTATATTTTTATAACTAGATCTATATAATTAGAATTCTGTCTGTTTAGTTTTATCTGCAAAATTGTATGCTAAGAATTCTATATGTAGAAAATGTCTATAGAATAATTATGTGGATATGGTTCTATTTGTAGATTTGCGTATAAACTTTTATTCTGCAGAGAATTCTATCTGTAATTTTATATATACATATATTTCTATATAATTCTATGTTTAGCATCATAGCTGTACAGACATATCTATGGAATTCTAACAATCTCTTTCTGTCTCACTTGTCACCATTTGTCATGGAAAGTACAGTCAATCCTTTGTATGGAAGTAGAAAAGAGATCTCGACTGTTATGGAGGCAACCAGGACTTCAAGTTTGAGTTACTTCACTCATAAAATAATCAGAATCCAGGACCGCATGCATTCATTCCATAAAAAAATATTTTTAAGGCTCTGCCTTCTTACATGAAGTATTAAATGAAAAATCTTTCAAGTCTATGAAGAAGCAGCCACAGAGTTTTTTCGAGTTTAGAGTTTGCAAGCATTGACTCATCCAACTCAATTCAGTCTTAGCCAGATCTTTGCCTTTTTTCTGATGCAAATTGCAATGCATCAGTTGCCCCACATTCACCTGAGTCTTCAACACTCCAGACAATTCATAAAAACAGTAGTGCAAACAAAATCCTATTTTTTACACCAGTATCTTAACACAAATTCAGGAGGTTCCTGTATTTTCCACAAGGATTTCTAGAACTTTAAGAAAACTCCAACAGTTTTTATACTTTCACAGCAAAGTAATAGGTGCTGTTTCCCTGTTAGTGTCACTCTTCTCCTTTAACGCTAAATGGACACAGAAACTATGTAACCTAGAACTGAAGACACCACAGCAGTTGAATCGAATTTTATTCCACAGACAATGAAGATTTCAGGTTAAAAACTTCAGGTTAAGTGCTTTCTTCTCACTTAATATGGGACTTCATCAGAACAAAGTTAACTTCCCTACTCAGCCATTATATATACATCCTACTCCACCCATTCAACACATTCTATTAACAACCAATCAATTATTTAAAGTAAGAGCTACATAAACAGTCCGTGTAAATAATGAAATCATTGTTAAAAATGTTCATATAAAATGTGTATGTAAAATACATATATAAAATTCCATAATTTAAATATCAATAATTTTACATAAATAGATAAATATATATCCTAACCCAAAATATTCTTCAATTTTAAAAGACAGGAAATGCTAATATTTTCATTAATACCTGGATTTTGAGTTGCATCAAGCTGCAATTGCCATTTCAGTTCACAAATGTCCAGGTGTATATCCAACATTTTCCCTTGTACATCTTTATCCAATTGTTGTACAACAAGAAATTTAAAACTATGACTGGCAAACTCTTTCTTATGTCTACTAAGTACATTAGTCAATTTATATTTCCTAATGTACATAAGATGTTCATATATCCTATCCTTTAGACTTCTGCTAGTTTTCACTATATAGAATGTAGTAAATTCTTGACATTTGGCCATATACGTCACATTTGTACTGTTACAATTAAAATGACCTCTAATATATATTTTTCTACCATTCAAAAAAGTAAATTCCCCTGTTTCCAAAATATAGGGGCAATAAGGGCACATACCACACTTACAGTTATCTAGCATTCTGTTAACATGTCTGCTTCTGTGAGAGCTTCATAAAATATTTTTAAAGATCTATCCTTTCTAAACACTATTTTTGGTGTTTTTCCAACTTTTTGACCCACTATTTGATCAAACTGTAGAATTTTACAGTTATTCCTAATGGCCTCAACCACATGGACAGAATCCAAATTATATGTTTTGATAAAACTTGCCCCTTCTCTTATTACCTTATCCCTTTTATACATTGTCATTAATCAATTTCCTTTTCCTCCCAATAATGTCATTCCTGTCGTTTTTTCACAACCTCTTCTCTGACATTATTCAACAGTGTTTCAGGGTAACCCCAATTGTCAAACATTCCCATTATAGATTTCACCTCCTCCACAAAATCACATTCTCTAGTGATCATCCTGGCTGCCTGTACCATTTGTCCTTTAACAGTGGACTTTTTTTGATGGTACGGGTGCCAACTTCTAAATTCCAAATATGAATTTGAAAATGTAGGTTTCATATAAATCAAGGAAACCATGTGGTTTGTTTCAGTAGTTATTCTTAAATCCACATCTAAATATGAAATATTGGTTTTACTGTAAGTATATGTAAACTTTAAAAATTCCACTGTCGTATCTATGTAAGCCAAGAATTTGTTCAATTGGGCCTCTGCCCCTTCCCACACTAAAAAAAAATCATCCAAAAATCTAGTGTAGTACATAATGTATTGCCAGTATTCACTTACCATTACAAACTCCTACTCCCCGTATGACATGACATAGCAAATACGGGGGTGCATGCCGCCCCCATCACCACACCCGTAATCTGCCTGTAGTATTGCCCTTTAAAATACACAAAATTATTTCTTAAGACCACCTCCATCAGGCTAATGAATTTATTCACTTGATCTTGATCATAAATTCCAGTTTTAAGTAACTGGACTTCCAACCAATTTAAACTTTGCTCATGGGGTATCATGGAAAACATATTACATACGTCAATGGTAACTAATATCACCTCCTCCCTTATTTTGATTTTATTTAAATTTTCTAAAAAATGCCATGAGTCCTTACATATGTAGGGGAACAACCTTAACCCTTTCTGGAGTTGGACATCTAAATATTTACTAATGAAATATGTTTTGGAGTGCTTGCCATCTACTATAGGCCTAAATTTTAAATCTTTTAAACCCTTGTGTATCTTAGGTATTCCAAAAATATTAGATATCATAGGGTATTCATTTCTCATATACTGATATTCATTCTCATCTATTTGCCCCTGCAACATGTTATCAAGTAATAAGTCCACTCTTTTATTAGTAATATGTATCTCATTGATGGAACTTTCTGCATATGTACCATCCATTAACAGTATGTTCATCCCATTGGAATAATCGCCCCTGTCCATATTTACAATACCATTACCCTTATCAGGTTTCATTATTCGAATGCCCCTATCATTTACTAAGTCATATAAAACTATTTGTTCATCTTTACTCACATTCGTATTAAATGGACAATGCATCCTCTTATGTACTCTTCTTATATCCCTCTCACACATTTTTTCATACATTCCAATCACATTATTTACGGGTGGATTAAATATACTTGGCTTCTTTAACTTCATTTCATTACTGACATCAATGTCCCAATTCATATTGCCAAACCAGACTTTCAAATTTAATTTATGAGTGTACATTTTTAAATCTATTAGGGTATCACTCAAATTGGCCCTCCTACCTGGAGCAAATGTGAGCCCTTTTGCCAATAGATTTGCATGCTTATGATCAATGCATTTACTGGAATAATTGCACACTTTAAAATCCGCTGCTGTATTAAGTATTACTTGTGGTTCACCAAACTTTTTAAGGGACATCCCTTTGTCAAGCCCACACAAAATTGCATCAACATCATTACATTGATATATCAAAATGCTTAGTTCTACACCTTCATCATGTTCAGTGCCATATACTACTTCATTAAATGGATCATAATTCATAATGAGAATTACATTTTGCAAATTTTCATTAGGTCCTTTGCCAGTCACACCCCATACCATTTCATTCACATTTTGCTTTTCAATAACATTATTTACACCAGCGACCACATTTTGTACAAACTCACTACCCTTTTCAACATTGTCATTCAATAATTTACTGCTTTTATCAACTACAGGACTTGTTTTATTAAATATGTCCATTGCAATGTCCATTAATTCGTCCGCCATTAATTGCAGTATTTTAAGTTTTACGAATGCATCTTGTACATCCTCACCCACCAATTCAACATTATCCCTCAATAGTTCACTGTCTATATCAGTTGCAGGACTTACTTTGTTGGAAATGTCTATTGCCATGTCCATTAAGTCCTCCGCTGTTGATTATGGTAATTTACATTTTTCGGCCTGGCCCCCTGTGCGATATAGTCCCTCTGGTGGTTTCCCATCTGCTGTACCTGTTGTTCTTTCCCTCATAGTCTCTCCGACCAGTGTACACCATTCTCTAAAGGGTGTGCTTGTGATGGAATACGTTGGCCCTTATAATTCATCTGGTTTGATATCACTTCCTCTCCGTCTACTAGTTGCTCATTGGTTTCATTTCCATGGTTGCTCAGTTTACCCAAAGAAAGAGAGTAAACTCTACCATTTGAATATTCCACCATATCCCTCTTAATCTTATTGATTTTACGGTAGAATATATTTGTACAAACATTGTCCACAGTCTTAAAAGTTTTGTCATAATTAGTTTGAAAATTATCAAACATTAAATCACTTCGAAATAAATTGTTTTTCTCATCCAGCTCTCTCACTAGAAGGTCCATTGCCAATTTATTATGTTTGACCATAAGTTTCATAAGTTCCAAGCCCATATGGTCAAACAAAACATGCAAGTCATTGACAAATTCAATGTTATTTTCAGCACCTTTAGGGTATTTCCATAACCGCAAACCACGAGGCACTTGTTTTAATTTGATATTCCTTTCCAAATATGAGTTTTCTAACTGCAGCATCTTAAAATAAAAAGATCTTTCTCAAAAACTTTAAGTCTGTCTGCTAAAGTCTGGGACTGCTGCATACCTTGTATATTTTGACCCTTGTCAGTACCAAAGTCAAAGTTGTTATTTTTCCAGGCTTTCAGCCCTTCAGTAGCATTAATATTAGCCTCTTGTCGCCTGCTAGGATTACTCCTTTGGTGTACCTCTTCTGTGTTTGGAGCCGAATGCTCCACTTGTGTACCTTGTATAGGCTGTGATGGCTGAGTTAAAGGGTAGCCTAAGCTACCAAAAATATTAGCAGTACCTTGTTGTTTGTTCATAATAGATTTAATTTGCAATATATGTTCGGCTAACTGCTGATTAATCCACTCCAACAAACTCACTGTTTCACTGCTGGAGCTGGAACTGGGATTCTCCATACTACTGTGCGAACAACCATAAATACCATGTAACACCAAATGGACACAGAAACTATGTAACCATGAACTGAAGACACTACAGCAGTTGAATCCAATTTTATTCCACAGACAATGAAAATTTCAGGTTAAAAACTTCAGGTTAAGCGCTTTCTTCCCAGATAATATGGGACGTCATCAAAAGAAAGTTAACTTCCCTACTCAGCCATTATATATATATCCTAGTCCACCCATTCAACACATTCCATTAACAACCAATCAATTATTTAAAGTAAGAGCTACATAAACTATGTAAATAATGAAATCAATGTTAAAAATGTTCATATAAAACTCGTATGTACAATACATATATAAAATTCCATAATTAAAACATCAATAATTTTACATAAATAGATAAATATATATCCTAACCCAAAATTTTCCTCAATTTTAAAACATTGTAAATGCTAACATTTTCATTAATACCTGGATTTTGAGTTGCATCAAGCTGCAATTGCCATTTCAGTTCACAAATGTCCAGGTGTATATCCAACATTTTCCCTTGTACATCTTTATCCAATTGTTGTACAACAAGAAATTTAAAACTATGACTGACAAACTCTTTCTTATGTCTACTAAGTACATTAGTCAATTTATATTTCCTAATGTACATAAGATGTTCATATATCCTATCCTTTAGACATCTGCTAGTTTTCCCTATATAGAATTTAGTACATTCTTGACATTTGGCCATATACACCACATTTGTACTATTACAATTGAAATGACCTCTAATATATATTTTTATACCATTCAAAAAGTAAATTTCTCCTGTTTCCAAAATTTCGGGGCAATAAGGGCACATACCACATTTACAGTTACCTAGCTTTCTGTTAACAATTCTGCTTCTGTGAGAGCTTCCTAAAATATTTTTAAAAGATCTGTCCTTTCTAAACACTATTTTTGGTGTTTTTCCAACTTTTTGACCCATGCTTGGATCAAACTGTAAAATTTTATAGTTATTCCTAATGGTCTCAACCACATTTTCAGAATCCAAATCATATGTCGTGATAAAACTTGCCCCTTCTCCTATTACTTTATCCCTTTTATACATTGTCATTAATCCATTTCCTTTTCCTCCCAATAATGTAATTCCTGTTGTTTTTTCACAACCTCTTCTCTGACATTATTCAAAAGTGTTTCAGTGTAACCTCTCTTGGCAAACATTCCCATTATAAATTTCACCTCCTCCACAAAATCACATTCTCTAGTGATCATCCTCTCTGCCTGTACCATTTGTCCCTTAACAATGGACTTTTTTTGATGGTATGGGTGCCAACTTCCAAATTCCAAATAGGAATTTGAAAACATAGGTTTCCTATAAATCATGGAAACCATGTGGTTTGTTTCAGTACTTATTCTTAAAGCCACATCTAAATATGAAATGTCAGTTTTACTATAAGTATATGTAAACTTTAAAAATTCCACTGTCGTATTTATGTAAGCCAAGAATTTGTTCAATTGGGCCTCTGCCTCTTTCCACACTAAAAAAAAAATCATCCAAAAATCTAGTGTAGTACATAATGTATTGCCAATATTCACTTACCATTACAAACTCCTGCTCCCAGTATGACATGACATAGTTAGCAAATATGGGGGTGCATGCTGCCCCCATCACCACACTTGTAATCTGCCTGTAGTGTTGCCCTTCAAAATATACAAAATTATTTCTTAAGACCATCTCCATCAATCTATTGAATTTATTCGCTTGATCTTGATCATAAATTCTGGTTTTAAGTAACTGGACTTCCAACCAGTTTAAACCTTGCTCATGGGGTATCATGGAAAACAAATTACATATATCAATGGTAACTAATATCACCTCCTCCCCTATTTTGATTTTATTTAAATTTTCTAAAAATTGCCATGAGTCCTTACATATGTAGGGGAACAACCTTAACCATTTCTGGAGTTGAACATCTAAATATTTACTAATGAAACATGTTTTGGAGTGCTTGCCATCTACTATAGGCCTAAATTTTAAATCTTTTAAACCCTTATGTATCTTAGGTTTTCCAAAAATATTAGATATCATAGGGTATTAATTTCTCATGTACTGATTCATCCTCATTAATTTGCACCTGAAACAACATGTCATCTAGTAATAAGTCCACTCTTTTATTAGTAATATGTATCTCATTGATGGAACTTTCTGCATATGTACCATCCATTAACAATATGTTCATCCCATTGGAATAATCACCCCTGTCCATAACTACAATACCATCACCCTTATCGGGTTTCATTATTCGAGTGCCCCTATCATTTGTTAAATCATATAAAACTATTTGTTCATCTTTACTCACATTCATATTAAATGGACAATGCGCCCTCTTATGTACTCTTCTTATATCCCTCTCACACATTTTTCATACATTCCAATCACATTATTTATGGGTGGATTAAATATACTTGGCTTCTTTAACTTCATTTCATTACTGACATCAATGTCCCAATTCATATTGTCAAACCAGACTTTCAAATTTAACTTACGACTGTACATTTTTAAATCTATTAGGGTATCAGCCAAATTGGTTCTCCTACCTGGAATATTATAAATAGATATTAATTATTCATGTATTTACAGCTCTCACAAAATCAAAATGCTATATGCAAAATTCAGTGTTTAAATTTCTGTTTGTAAAATTATGTGTTTGCAACTTTATCTTCACAGATATGTGTTTAGAGTTTTATCTGTGAAATTCTGACTTAAAATTATGTGATTAAAATTATATTTGTCAAGCTTTGTCTTTATAATTAGCTGTATAGAATTATGTGTTCGGAATTCTGTCAGTAAATCTTTGTGTTTAGAATTTGATCTGCACAATTCCTTGTTTCAAATTCTTTCCACAAACTTAGAATTATGTCAGAGGAATAATGTGTTTTGAATCTATCTGTAGACTACTAAAAGCAAAATTCATTATGTAGAATTCTGTGTTTAGAATTTTATCTCTAGAATGCTTCTGTGCTCTTCTATTATTAAATTTCTGTCAGCAGGATTTTGTGGTTAGAATCCTGTCATTATATTCCTTTATTTAGACTAATGTACTCAGAATTCTACTTATAAAATTATTTGTTTAGAATTGTAATCTAATTTTTTTTTCCACAAAATTTCATATTTAGAATTATATATGTAGAGTTTATCTACAGAATTCATTCTGTAAGAATCTGTCTTTAAATTTCCATCACTTGAACTCTGCATTTAGAATTTTGTTACATGCCATAAAATCTGGATAGTTACAGATGTAGAATTCTGGATATAGAATAATATCTATGGAATTTTGTGCTTAAAATTCTACCTGTAGAATACATACTGTGTTTCAAATTCTATATGTAGATTTCTGTATTTAGAATTATCTTTGGGTGTCTCAGTTTAGAATATTTATACAATTCCACATGTAGAATTATGTGTTTATAATTCTTAGTGTAAATTTCTGTGTTATGAATTATGTCTGTAGAATTCATATTCAATGTATATAAAATTCTATTTGTAGAATTCTGTTATAAAGTCTATGTTTAGAATTTTGCTTTTAGAATTTTAGAATTCGATCTCTAGAATTAAATCTGTAGAAATATGTATTTAGAATACATTTTGTAGAATCCTATGCTTTGATCTCCATGTGTAGAAAACAGTCTGCAGGATTCTGTGTTTAGATTCATATATGTGTTTAGATTTATATCTGTTGAATTCTGTTAAGAATCTATTTATAAGGCCAGTATAGAACTCTATCTGCAGAAGTCTATATGCAGAATTCTGTCTCTAGGACTCTACCTGTAGAAATACATGTTGGATTCTAAACACAGAATTCTGGGTTTATATTTCTATACCTAGATCTTTATCATTAGAATTATGTCTGTTTAGTTTTTATCTGTAAAATTGTATGCTTAGAATTCTATATGTAGAAAATGTCTAAAGAATAATTTTGTGGATAAAGTTCTATTTGTAGATTTGTGTTTAAACTTTTATTCTGCAGAGAATTCTATCTGTAATATTATATATACATATCTTTCTATATAATTCTATGTTTAGTATCATAGCTGTACAGACATATCTATGGAATTCTAACAACATCTTTCTGTCCACTTGTCACCATTTGCCATGCAAAGCACAGTCAATCCTTTGTATGGAAGTAGAAAAGAGATCTTGACTGTTATGGAGGCAATCAAGACTTTAAGTTTGAGTTACTTCACTCATAAAACAATCAGAATCCAGGACTGCATGCATTCGTTCCATAAAAAAGTTATTTTTAAGGCTCTGCCTTCTTACATGAAGTACTAAATGAAAAGTCTTTCAATTCTGTGAAGAAGCAGCCACAGAATGTTTTAGAGTTTAGAGTTTGTAAACATTGACTAATGCAACTCATTTCAATCTTAGCCAGATATTTGCCTTTTTGCTGATGCAAATTGCAATGAATCAGTTGCCGCACAAACACCTGTGTCTTCAAAACTCAGGCAGATCATAAAAACAGTAGTGCAAACAAAATCCTATTTTTTACAGCAGTATCTTAACACAAATTCAGGAGGTTCCTGTATTTTCCACAAGGATTTCTAGAACTTTAAGAAAACTCCAACAGTTTTTATATTTTCAAAGCAAAGTAATAGGTGCTGTTTCCCTGTTAGTTTCACTTTTCTCCTGTTTTTCTCTCCATGTTAAAACTAACTCAGTTTTATATGATATTCTCAGCCCAATCATTGCTTCCAAAAGGATGAGCTCATACTACACATTTTCTTCAGATTTCTTTCCAAACCATTTCAATTCCTTAAAAGACTACTTAACTCTAGTCAAATAAAATCTAACAAATCAGAGCTGAAATATCTTTCCCACTCATATCACACTTTGATCTATCACATTGTCCCCTCCCAACTCAGACCCATTGGTTATAGTGACTGTAGTGGCAACAAAATGAAGCTGTAGCAATGTGTCAGCCTTGCTATTACAGACTACTACCTGATGCACTATGGCAAACCAAAAAAAAGACTGTAAAGCTTAATATGTATTGATTCACTCTTCATTTTGCCCTTACGTTGGCTTCTTCTGGAAAGGAGGATCTGGTAAGTCCCCCTTTTAATTTCTCTATATCTTTTGGGTTTCCAGTATCATGATGGTAATGGACCTCATTCCTAAGTCAAAGTACAATTAAAGTTCATGAAATTAGTATTGTTTCAATCTTTGATGTCAGCCAAAAGTGTTCTTCTCAGCATCCACGTGTCCAGTAATGACTCCTTCTGCAATTCGTATCAGGTTACATGTATTGGTAACACATCTAAATATGACTGTAGATTCTTTTTTATAAGACCCGTTGCTCCTACTACTATTGGAACTGTCTAGGTATCTTTCTTCCACATTACTCTCATTTCTGCCTGCAGATCCTGATATTTTATGACTTTGTGTCTCTCTGTATGCAAGACACTGTAGTCACTGGGTGTGGTGATTTCAGTGATCAATGTTATGTTTGTCTTCTTTTCATGGACCACTATATCCAGTTTTCTAGCATATATCTTTTGGACTGTTGGTAATGGGTGATCCCAGGTAATGTAGACTTCATCATTTTCTGTGATGCTTTGTGGCTCATATTTCCAGTGTTTTTCAGCCTCTTCAATACCATAATGTTTGCACAATCCCCAGTGCAACAGTCTTGCCACATTATTGTGCCTTTTCAGTATACAGTCCTTTTGCCATTAGTATGTCACAACCAGTAATGAGGTGTGTGACTGTTTCCAATTTGGTTTTACAAAACCTACATTTGTCTGTTTCTCCCACATGTTCAATGGACTTTGTAAACCAGTGTATACATAGCTCACTATCATGGGCCTCCAATATTAACCTTTCATCTCTTAGTTTGAATTCACCTCTCCTTAACCATTCCTGCATTCATTCCTGATCAACATGAAGTTCTTCCAGAAGTTTTCTATACTTGCAACTATATTTATGCATTTTCCACATTTCTTGCCTTCTCATCGGGTCCTTCACCTTATAGTCTTTCTTTTGTTTTTTGGCACATTCAGTTGCTGCCTGATTTTTATCTACTTCTGGTTTGATTTCCTTTCTGGCTTGACGCCAATATGCTTCTGCCAGATTAAACAGAGAAGTCATCTTAGATTTATTCTCCTCATGTTTCAAAACTTTCATTATGTTTGGGTCTTGTGAGGTCAGCAGATATGTGTGGAGTCCCATAATTGCACATCTATACATGTAATCAGTTTCAAGGAGTCTCTCCTTCAGAATGGGAAATATATAATCTTGGCATGCACTGCTTTTTATAAATCATTTGGTGAGCATGAAACATCCTTTTTGTGTTTTCCTATCTAATCTATCCAACATGTTTTGGGGCCAGTCAGTCACTCCAAAACTGTAAGTTAGGACAGGAACAACAAACTGGTTCATAGCTTGGATTTTGTTCCTAGATATCAGTGCTGTTTTCAGGATTAATTTAACTCTTCTAAAGTATTCCTTACTAAGTTTTATTCACATTTGCTCATGTTGTATTGTTGATCCTTCATCAGTTCCCAAATATTTATACACTCCCTCTTGCTCAGGTTCTTTTATATCACATTCTTGTCCCAAACAGTTGTTTTCCTGCTGCTGCAGTTTTCCTGCTTTAAAGGTTGCTTTTGCATATTTATCAAGACCAAATGACATTCTTATACCATCTGACAAAGTTTTGACAACTTGACAGTTGTTATTTCAGTTCTTCATCTGATGAGCTATACAGTTTTAAATCATCAACAAAGAGGAGATGAGAAGTCTTTATACTTTGTTGTTTTCTACGACTCAAATTATAGCCATGGCCTAAGCTAAGTAGATAGCTTAATGGGTTAAGGGCAAGGCAGAATGCAGTAGTGACAGAGAGTCACCCTGGAATATCCCCCTTTGGATGTTTATCCCAGGGATAATAGTTTGTCCTTTATTATGGCTTAATTGCTAAGTGGTCTGCCACTGTTTCATATTCACTGTAATGTAGTTGATCAGTGCAGGGTGTATCTTACACATTTTTAAGCACTCTTTTATCCTTGAATGTGGCATACTATCAAATGCTTTTTTGTAGTCAATCCAAGCCATACTTAGATTCTTCCCCTTGTTACAGTTCTCCACTATGACTTTATTTAACAACAAATGATCCTTGGTTCCATATAACTTTCTTTTATTGCCCTTTTGTTGTACTACCACAACTGAGTTTTCTTCTAAATAACTATAAACTCTGTTGGCATCAATTCCCATGTATAGTTTATAAGTTGTCGGAAGGCAAGTTATTGGTCTATAATTTTTAGGGTAGCTGGCAGGTTCACTCTTAAGTAGGAGCATTGTTTTTCCTGTTTCTAGCCAGGTTGGTGTCTGTTCGGAGTGCTCATATAAATAGTTCTTACTCATGGCCAAATCTTCATGCAAGGATGTTAATATTTCTAACCAAAAGTTAGGTACCACGTCTGGGTCTGGGGTTTTCCAATTAGAGGCTTTATTTAACTTTGTTTCAATCTCTCTGGCTGTTGCTTCATCCCATTTCATATCCTGTACTTTTAAACTTCATATTCTTTCTTTTACTTCTTCTAGCAATTTGGCATCTTTGTTATGTTCCACAGGATCTTTATAGATACTTCTCTAAAATATATCTATTTCTTGCTTTTTTGGTGGTCTTTCAATTCCTTTTGCCTTGTTTCACAATTCTCTATAAAATATTTTTGGGTCATCAATAAAGTGCTTATTTTGTATTATTTGTTTTATATTTATCTACGTATCTTCTACATTTTTCTGCCTGTGCTGAGATTTTTAGTTTATTTGCAATTGTGCATGATAGGTCCTGGCCTGTTCTAATACTGCACATTGCTTTTATCACGTCTATCTTTCTTAGTATTTTTGTTGATCTGCTCCCACTTCTATATTCTTTTAACAGTGACACTTCTTGTCTTAATTGCTTTATAGTTTTATCTTTTCCGTACTTGCATGATAGTATTAGATTTTTCACCTTCCTTTCCCTCACTACCCTGTGTTCTTGTGGTAGAACTTTATCTGTAATTAATATAGCTTCACAGTAATATATCCTGTTTACTTCTGTTATATCACATGGATCTCTATGGACAGTCCTAATTACTGTGTTCATTTGTTTTATCAAACTTCTGACTTTTTGGGTTTTACTGACCTTCTGCAGTGTATTTCTTTATTGATTTTAATATGACTATGTCTATTAAATCAAGCAACTCTTCTCTTAGCTCATTTTCTTTTAAACTGAAGGCACATTTTTTGTTTTCCATTTCCTATGGGAATTCTGTAGACAGTTCTATAGCATCTTCCTGTGGCACACTCTCTTCAATTTCATCCTGTGCCATCCATTGCTCTGTTATATGGGAACTCACTAGCCTATCACTCCTTGACATTGACTACATCAGAGTTTCCACAGTTTCCTGTTCCTTTCCTTGCTGTCTAGCTTCAAGTAAACATTTATACTGGTTTCCTGTGGAAGGCTCGAAAATATCTTCATATGACCCCTGATCAGTTGCTTCCTGTTCCACTGGTTTCCCCTTAATTTGGATATCCACTGCTTTATCCTGTTGCGGTGCTTTCTGAATTAGATTTTCTGCTCTGAATCCTTCATTTTACAGGTACTCCATAACCTCAGTTTCTAGTTCTTTAACTTCTCCATTACTAAACTCCTTTTCTACTTTTCCTCTTTATCTTCTTATTTTTTTGTATTATAAAGTTTTCCATGTCAGGATTCCTTTGCTTGTATTTCTCTTCAGATATCATTGGTGCTGCTCTATTTGTATTGGTTAGTTAAGTGAGTCCCCTGTGTAACCTTCTTGAATAATAAATAATGCCTTAACATAATCCAGTTAATATCCTGGCAGCCCTTTTTCACTGTGGCATACACTGCCTCCTGCAGATTCAATTTTCTGCTTAAGTAACAGATAAACTGATTTGCCCCACCATCACTTGTGATAAGACAGCACTGGTGCTAAAGCGTAAGGTATCTGTATCATAAGGTCTTTGGACAAATGAAGTATGGTTAGAATGCAATATGTGCATAAGGCATTTTTCAAGGAAAATTTCCTCTGTGCTTTATCATTCCATTTAAGTTTCAGTCCATAGGTTGTGTGGTTAATACTAAGCTTATGGCAGGAGAGTCATTAAAGGACAAGAACAGGATTCTGTTATTAAATGCTCAAGTTGCCTATCCTTTTTCTCCCTATTTACTGTCCCTGCTATGAATAAACAAGAATACAGCATTTAAAATATTTGAAATCGACTGTCCACTAGAACAGTACTTTACCATACTGTGGTGGTTTCACTTTCAAAAAACTTTAATCTCAACCTGGAAAAGCTTGCTGCAGTCTCCAATTCATTGATGTCATCAAGGCCAATGAATACAGTAGTTTTCAGGCCAATTCCCTCTCCAGACTGATATCACCATGACTGTCCTAAAAACCCACCCATACTGTAATATCACAGCTCACTGATCCTTCCTCTACCTTCCCCTACCCATACAGAAACTAAAGGCTAGAATAATGAAACAGTACATGAGTAAAGTCTCCTGCTGTGAGCTGCCAATCACAGCAGGTAACAGCTCAAATTACTCACTTTGACAGCTAGGGAAATTAGGTGTGAAGGGGGATGGGAGATGAGTCAAAGTAGTACAATTCAGGCTTCACAAAAGACTACAGTTTAGCCATTCTAAAAAGAAGCAGCAGTAAAAAGCACTTTGAAAGTTTGTTCTGTGGCTTTTGCACTGTTTATGTTTTAAGTAGTCACTGAACGGCATAAAATGTTACTTAAAATTGACTGAAAGACAGCAGGTTATGCATGTAAAATCAATGCAATGACAGGAACTTTAGGAAGAAAGTGGCCTGTATGATATAATTTTTTTACAGACAAGCACTGCATTGTGGGATACCTAGAGGCAGACTAAACTATCAGAATTATTTCAAGATGCCAGACCCCATGTGGTCAGACTTAGAAATTACATATAAAAATATTTTAAAAACTGTGAATAGTCCCAGAGTGGTGTTAAAATGTAGGAAACACCAAACCATGATGAAATAAACATGTTCTTTGAGTTTGTGGGTGCAGGTCTCCTTTAAGAAACTTAGCCACAATACCCTTGCAGTGGGAAAAATAAATGAGTTCCTCTTGACAGAAGTTTATTCACATTAGTATCTGTCATGAAATTGCAGTTGCCTGTGCAAGTGTGAAGGCTAGCTTTGGATGTAGTATTACTGCAATCTGCTTGACTTGAAGATGGAATATATTCAGAAGTTGAGAAGTTATTGGGTGAGTAATTTGTCTTGCCTGCACAGTACACTGTTCTTACAAGTGAGGCTTTGGTCTTTAGATAACGAGTTTGTTAAACTGCTGTTCTATAAAAGTGGATAATGCCAAAAAAACATGGTTTTTCATAGCATAAAATGCTAAGCAAAGGTTACCATCTTGAGAGCTTGTGTGAGATAAAGTAAATGGAGAGGGATTTTAACCTGTTAAGGTAGCTTAAGTGGTTTAAACATGAAACATCTACTTAGGAATTTTTGAGGCCTTTCAAGTTGTACAATGTGATGAAGCATCTTGTTGCAAAGGGGCATTCTATTTGATGATGGGTCTAATAAGGGAAGAGTGTAGAGGGAAAATAATAACTTTGGGGTGCATAAGTTGCCTTGACATATAAGTTGTGTGATGCAGAACAATTTCATTACTACAGTGAAAACAAAGAAGTCAAAAGAGAGATGATTGTCTGAGATGTAACTCAGGTCTCTAATAAAAGAGTCTGTTTTGATGGGTGACAGCAATTTGGTAATAGCAGGGAATAGGGGGTTTCCCAATGGCAACTATGCTGAACTTCTTAATGTTTACAGAGTCTCCATGCTTAATACACCAGTTGTTTTTCTGATCCAAGCCATGCTGAAGAATGTATGTTTCAACAGGTAATTCACTACATGACCTTATTTGCTGTCACCTGCAAACTTGATTGGTCAGAGACCTCGGTTGCCCAATTTAAATTTTGAGAAGTAAATTACAAATAACAGTTGATCCAGGACTGAGCCTGTGGAATACTACCAGTGACATCTCTGTCACTAGAACAGATGCCTGCGCTATAACAATGTGAGTTCTGGCAGTAAGCCAGTTTGCTATTCAGTAGACAATGTAGGGGTTAACACTGAGTGCAGAGATTTTGTCTATGATGCATGCATGGAGAATCATGTTAAAAGCTTTAGCAAGGCCAGCATAGACAGTATAAACAATCTGGCTCTCATCTAAGTTTTGTGTGATCTTATCAAGGAAATTGACTATGCTTAGACACATGATATACCTTTAGCAAGTCAAAATTGATTAGGATGTAGAGTTTGGAGGTGACCTTTGCTGTTGCTAATTATATAATAAAGGCAATGGTTTTACAAATAATTCCAGTAAAACTAATAGGCTTGTAGTTACATGGTAAGTTGTAGGCAAAATCATTCTACAGAGTTACAACTGTAACACTCTCCAAGATACAAGTATATAATCTGTAGAGAGAGATTTAGGTTAAGGAAATGTGGTGCCTGGTGCTTGGTACTTGGAAGCAGAGATATGGTATATTGTCCAGACTTGTGGAATTGAACTTTTTTAGTTTTTTAGTTCTTTTAGCTTGGAGAATGTCAACATGGCTTAATCTTGTGTGTTAATAAGTGGGATAGTAAGGGAAGAAAATGAAGGCAATGGGACATATGGAAGGCAAAAATTACAGATAAATTTATCAGCCAGGATATTGACTATGGTCTCCATGTCATAACGGTATATTCCATATAAGTTTAAAGTAGGACTGTGTATTTCTTTTGATATTCAAATTCTAGCTGAAGAAAGTCATGTGGTTATCCTTGCTGTTGGTGTCTACACTAACTTCATAACTGACTTTGCAGTTGCTAATGGTACACCTAAGAGTCCTGATTAATTCTCTAAGATGATATCTATAGTTAGAAAGAAGACATTATTTATTTTTCATTTGTTTACTGAGAAAGTCCAACTTGGAACAAAGCCAATTTTCAGCGGAGGCCCAGGGAGAAATGCTCCAGATACATGTCTTTATACTATGGGAGGAAACCCACATGAATGCAGTGAGGACATGCAGACTCCACAGAGAAGGCACCCCAATCAAGAATTGAACCATTGAACTTCTTGCTGTGAGGCAACAATGCTTCCACTGCTCCATATACTCATGAGCTTTTCTTTCTTTGTGTAGATTTAATTTATATGGCAGTTCTACCACAGAGGCATTCCTTTGAGTTTACCACAGCTCTTGTAGTGGATAAAAAGAGTCCCTTCAATACATTTATTCACAAGGGATATTCACAAGGGAGGAAATCTCTGAGGAGAATGCAGAAGCAATGGAGACATTACGACTTTCTTTGTTGAACTGTGTTAGTCCTGCTTGTCCAGGATATCAGTAAGTAGCAATATGTTCATGTTAGAATAATCCAAAATGCAATTGGGTTTCTACTGTTGTGAAGGCTTGCATTAATGGAAAAGAGTAAATTTGGGTGATAGGGCTTAATAGGTGGTGATATGTATTGTGTTACTGGATCTTGTTGGATAATAAAAGGCAATTAGTATTCATTTCTGCAGAAAATATCAGATTAAAATCCAAATTCCATATTAACAAATGCAAGTTAGTAATGATATCATCCACAGTCCATACTGCTCTGTTTGTGTCAGCCATTCTTTTGTAGTAACCTTCTAGTGCACTTATGAGGAGATTTACAGGAAGCAAGCAATGACATCCATAGGTATGTTTTGCAATCTAACTTACGCTGAGGCCAGTGCTTTACAAGAGCTTAAGTTTAAAGAAATTAGATAAACCGTACTGATAAAGGGAGTGGAATATGATCCTTGATGACAGATTTTATGCAGAGTCTATGAACAAACTTCTTGAAAAATGTTTGCCCTGTGAGAGCATTATGGAACTTGACGTCAAGAAATAGAAATCTAAGTTAAAAGTCACGCCTCATAATTTACTCATCAGCTGATTAATGAACTCAGGCATATTTGACTGTTTTTATGTCACTGATCACCTTCCACATATGTATATGGCCTCTATAACCTGCACACGTATGCTTTATACCCACCCCTATGACCAGTCATTGTTAGGCATAGCTGTCTGACTGAGCCATTGTCTCTTTATGTTAAAAATGCCTAAGAACCATTCCTGGGGCAATGTGATACTCTATAATTGATACTAAACATTTTCTCCTGACACTTATCAGTGGCTCACTTATAATGAATGTTTCTGATTTGATATTTGCTAGCCTAGATATTCAATAATTTTGAATGCAATACCAAACATCTACATGACTGAAACAGTGATATACATTTAGCTTGCAATGGTGGTTTTACAAAACATAAATATTTTACTACCTAGGAAATGTAATCTAATAATAGCTATGGTGCACTGTCCTCCAGCCATCTCTATAACAGTCTCCAAAATTATTTAGCAATTTCTATTAAACCACACCCAAAATGCTAAAGACATTCTACTTCCAGGAGACTTTAACAACAACTTTCTTGGCCTAAATAAATGCATATTGAATAGTTTTGTCACAGAACACCACATTTACCAAGTAATACTGAGCACCAGTCACTACCCAGCAACAGCTAAAAGAAGTGTTTGACTTACTCATAACAAAACAATTATAGGTTCATAGGTGTGTACTAGGCTAATGGCCCTGGGGCCTTTACAAACTTAGCCCATAGAAGTGCCCTGGCATTGTGCCACCCGTCATTAGTTCCCAGTGGCTCTATCAAGTAGAGCCACTGGAGTGATTTCCGGGGTGAACTTTCTATTTCCCATCCACTCATCAAGATTTCTCTTGAAAAGGGCTAGTGAGGTGCTCTGCTTGACATGTATGGGAAGTCTATTCCAGAGCATGGGCAGTCTATGAGTTATGAACCTTTCCCTCCAGCATGTTCTGTTGATTGTGGTAATGAGGTTGTGGTCTCTGGAGCATGTGGTGAGGAGGGACTGAGATTTCTTTAGATGCAGCATTTCTAACAGAGCTGGGTCAGACATGGCTTTGTAAGTGAAGCAGAAATTGCCTCTTAGTAGACGATATGAGATAGAGAATAGCTGGAGTTTTTTGAGTCTGTCCATTTAGGACATGGGCTTAAGGCCTAAGATCCTCTTCGTGAGATACTTTTGTGGCCTCTCCAGCTCTTGCAGGTGTCTAGTGAGGTACATGCCAAATGGGGCATTATACTCTATGATTGGTCTAATGAGGGAAGAGTAGAAAGAAATAATGACCTCTTTCTTCCTGGATGCAAAACCCTTGGTAATGAGATGTGCCACATAGAAGGACCTTCTGACCACAGTGGCAATGTTGTGGTTGAAGCAGAGGTTGCTGTCAACCTGTGTCCACAGATCTCTTATAACACCTTCAGTGTTCAGTGGGGTCCCATCGATGTGGTAATTAGTTTTTCCCAAAGGGGTTGATGACACATTTTTTGGCATTAAGCTTAAGGCTATGGTTTCGACACCAGTCATTGATCTCATTGAGGCCTTTCTGTAGAATGTCTGCATCACTTGGGCAGATAATAATGGCTCCCAGCTTGCAGTTGTCTCTTAATTTGGTCAGCCAGAGTCCCTCTGTGTTGGCCTGGACTTCTGAGAAGTAGATGCCAAACAGGAGACGACCCAGGACTGATCCCTGTGGGACTCCACTCATGACTGGTTGGCAATCTGACTTGGAGTCCACTACTTTCACACTGTGTGTTCTACCTGTGAGCCAGTTTGCAACCCACCTGACGATATAGGAGTTGATGACTAGTTTTGTGCATTTATCAATAATTCCTGAGTGAAAAATGGTATCAAAGGCCTTGGCCAGATCAAGGTAGGCTGTATGAACTGCCTTACCTTCATCCACTGCTCTGGTGACTGGCTAAAGAAGTCAACCAGGTTGAGCAGGCATGAACTACCTTTCACAAAACCAAACTGTGTGGGATCTAGATTTTGGAGATTCCCTATAACCTTGTTAATTAGGTCCATGATGATGTGCTCCATAGCCTTATATATCAGACTTGTCAGGCTAATGGGGCAATAATTTTCAGGGTCTGTAGTCGCTCCTCCTTTATGGAGAGAGATGACTGTACCAATGCGCCATTTGGTAGGGACAAATCCTGTGGTGAGGCTGTGAGTGAACAGAGCACACATATGTGGTGTCAGTTAACGTTGTAATTCATGTAGAACACATCCAGGGATATTGTTGGGTCCCATGGAAGCTGTATTCTTGGCCTTAGTCAATGCAGCTTTAACTTATGATGCAGTAATGCAGGGTGCCTGGCATTCTTCTGGTATTGAGAGTGGTCCTTTGGGGTGGGGGGTAAAGTTGGCACTGAATCTGTTGGCAATTATTTTGGCAATATCTGTTGGCTCAGTATAGGAGGTGCCACTGTGCAGTAATTCAGAGAAAATCTGGATATTGCCATGAAGATTCTTGATATAACTAAAGAAGGCTTTGTGGTTGTTTTTAGTGTCTGTTACAATTCTTCCTTCATAGCTGGCTTTGGAGGCTTTGATGAAGGGTCTCAATTTTTTGTTGAGGCTAATAAGGGACTTTTTCCAGTCTTGAGACGTCACCTTTTTCTGCAGCAGTTTCTTCCTTCTGTTGTACAGTTTATTAATGGCAGGGGACCACCAAACTGACTTCCTTTTTTTTGGAGGAGAGCATCTTGGTTCTGTTGGGTATGGCTAGTTCCATGCATTTATGTACATTTTTGTACAGTGCATTTGGTGTATGACTCGGCAGTCATGCATCTATTTTCCATTGGCATGGGTGGTGTGAAGTTAGCCACCTCTGTTTTTAGGAGTCCAAAGTCAGCTATGGAGAAGTTTTTCATGGTGGATACCTTTGCGGAGAGTGTGGGCAAGATGATGATTTCCATGGTGATTAGTTTGTGGTCAGATTTAACCAGGGAGGAATTGACTATTGGTGTAGATCAGTGGTCGCCCATGTTAGTAATAACCAGGTCAAGGATATTGCTTCCTCTAGTGGGGGTAAGAATGAGCTGGTCCAGGGCACTGGAACTGATGAATTCCAGGAAGCGTTGGGCCAGTGCATTGGTGCTTGAGTAGTTTTTCCAGTTGGTGGAGGGGTAGTCGAAGTCTCCTAGTATGGGAGTGGTGCATTGGGCCTTGATAGATTCCAGTGTACTTAGGAATGTGGAGTGAGTGAGTGTCTAGGGACATGGTTGGGGACCTATAGCAGGCTATAACCTGGAACGCAGTCTTACCCAATGTTAATTGTACCTGAAGTATCTCAGATGCATTGTGCTGAGCTACAAGTCTGGAGGTGCATATCCTTTATGAATATTGGGACACTGCCATGTTTGAAGCTTTGATCCATGTTTTGAGGCTGAAAGATCTGGAATGAGTTATAGCCTGGTAGCGCAGGTGTGCACCTAAAAAACATCAGTGTCTACTATGCAATAATATTCTTATACTTCATTTAAAAACACTCCTCCACATCCAACCTAATCCCTTGGTTAATCCTAAAGGTGTAGAAAATGTCATTACAATATTATCTGCCCAATTCTATACAATACAACCAATGCAAATCTAGCAGACAGTTTCATTACTGAAACACTCTACAAAAAACAGTGTCAGTGCTTTCCAAAACAGCAGTACACCCAGTGGTGTTAATAACAGAACTGCAGAAACTGATCAAAGAAAGAGACAATCCCTGAAGTCCTGAAAAATACATTCTACAGAAGATTACAACACCAAACATCTCCTTACATCTCCAAACCAAAAAAGGTATTCAAGCAATCAAAGCCATTTATTTATGTAATACACAATTCTCCACTTTCTCAAACCCCAGATAATTCTGGGAAAAAATAAAATAATATGACATTCCAAATAACACAACTCTGTTACTATCTCCACCTCTGACCTTGCTTCTGAACTCTCCTACTCCCTCCAGTCATAGATTTAACACAACTATCCTACCCCACTTCCATTCAAACCATGCATACCCCATTCTGCATCAAGATAATCACCAAAGGCAGCAAATTACCCAGTAGAGGCTGAGATGGCATCCTTCCCTGGTTTATCAAGAACTATGGTGAATTCATATCCCATCACATTCAATATGCCTTTAACCTATCATCGTCTCAGCAAATCTTCTCAGATATGTGGAAAAATCCATCTTAACCCTATCTCCAAATTTAAAAAAAACATCAATACAGCAGACTACAGACTCATCACACTTTTACCATACCTAGGTAAAATTCTAGAAAAGGCAGTGCACAACCAAAGTACCTCCTATATCTACAAATACAATATTCTTTCATCCTTCCAACATGGCTTTATAAAACATAGGGGCATCTGTGCTTTCTTACAATACTTAACATTTGCAATACCCACTAATGCAAAGGACTCCTTACAGGAACACTGTTCTCACTAAAGCCTCCAACTTAACCACAGTCTACTGCTCAACTCCCTTTCTTCATCCAACTTTGGTTCTTCCACACTTGATAGGCTTACAAGCTTCCTAACTAAGAGATTATTCTGAGTAAAATATAATAGTTCACTCTCACCATCCCAGCCAATCACTGCTGAAGTCCACCAAGGATCCATATTGATACATATCCTTTTTACCATCTTCATCACCTCCTCAGCTGACCTTAAAACCACCAATATTATCCTGTACAGTAAGATAAAGCCAATAGAGCACCCAGGTTTACACAAATGTGTCACAAAGAAGCTTTTGTTTCTTTTTGTTTGTTTGTTTTTTTGCCTCAACCCTATTTTAGTTACACATTTTAGTTATTTGTGTGCTGTTTCCTATGCTGTATTTCCAAAGAAGCCCTATATTTGGGATTAAAGAGGCTAAATAAAAGCTTCTTTATGACCTAGTTTGTGTGAATCTTGGTGTTCTATTTTAATTGTTCTTCATTTTATTTTTACACACCTATTTTTATCATTTTACTGCATTTTTTCATCCTATACATTGATGACATAGTCTTTTTCCAGTTTTTCCACTTTTCATATAAACTCATAGCTGCTTCATTTGCAGTCGATCGAGAACCCCTAAACACTAGAGAAGACCTGCCAAGTCCTAATGCTCTAATTCCTCACAAAAAGCTACATTCTACAATCTAGCATTCCTTCCCTCCTAAGGGGGAGTGCCAGGTCCTAAAACTCTCCACTCTACTCTGGCTCTCACTTTACATGAGGAGTTTAAAATTAGAAAAAAGGATTTGCTGATTGCATCCCCTTACACCTTGTACCAGGGCAACTGACCCCCTTTGCTACACCTTAACTACAGTTCTGTTCTTCACCACTCACCCTCAAAAAACTGTAGATGAGTAGAATATAAAAGAAACTAACCATGAATCCCCCAAAAGGGCAAAAATCATGTTCTTTGACATCGACAGAAACTCCGATATCTATCATCTCTCTCCATAGCATTTGCATATAGCAACCAAACCACTGAAAATGTCAACTCATTCATATAACTAGGAGTAACTCTTTATCTCAGCTTAAACATGGCTTTATCCATCAACAATTTAAAAGCTAAAATAAATTCAGTTCTTTTCATTTGCCATGAAATCTCTCAAATCCTCCTGCCTGGAAGAACAGGTAAAAACATCATCCAATCCAAGCAGAATAGTACTTACCATCACTAGCCTACTCCTTTACTTATTTATTTTAGTTATCCTTTGTTGACTGGGTTAGTCCTATTAGGCTATAAGACTATTTTCTGGGGAGACCCAAGTTGGGATTGATACTACTAGGGGAAATTTGGCCAGGGCATCAAGGAACTAACTCTACTCATCATTGTTGTGAGTGAGGCCCATTTTGAAGGAACACTTTCTATTTCAGACACAGAGATGGCCTGGAGAAACAGGGAGGCAGATGGAAAGCGAAGGAGATGAAGGAGTAATGAAAGAAATGAAGGAGAAAGCAAATAACAAGAACAAAGAAAGTGTGCAAGATTCTGAGGAAATGTTTCAAAAAAACCTGTTTGATGGAGATGACTCAGTAAATGATGGATGTATAATCACAACACTCCAGTCGGGAGGGTTGTGGGGTGATTTATTTAAAGAAATGGCTGTGTAGAGTGAGCCAGAAAATGAAGGCAATGTTTCCTTGGAGTACATTATGGAGAAAATACAAAAGCAGGATGCAGAAGTAAGCATGAAAAATAGTGGTAAGATGGAAAAGAAAACATATGCAGAAAAAGTAAAAGACGACAAAAGTGGAAGTAACAGAAAAGGAGGCAGAAAAAATGAAATACAGAAGTGCACTGTAAGGATTCAAAGTAAAGAAGACAAAGAAATAGACAGGTATGAAGTGTGGGACAATTTAATAGCTCCTTTGGGTGTAAAAGCAGATGAGGTAAGGGCATTTATTCTTATTAACAGAAACATTTTGTGACTTTATATTTTAGACTGTTTTTCAGTGAAAAATGTTCTTGGAGAATATGAAAAAGGAGACTGTTACCCATGGATTTTTTTTATGATAAAAGCACTTAATGTGGAAATAAAAAGGAAAATGCATGTACAGTTTCAAACACAGGTGGAAAGAGACTTTGAAAGGACATTTGAAAAATGTATGTAAAGAAGTACTGAACATTGCAAATGTTAATAACAAAAAGGGTTTATGGACTGGTGGCTGGAATTGTAATATAGTGTTAAAAATAGAAATAGAAAATATTATACATATACGAAACATGATAAATGTTGAGGGGAACACTGGTGTTACAAAATACGGGGGACAACCCAAAACATGCTTTTGTTTTGTGGAATAGAGGGATCTTTGATAAGTAACTGTGACAAAAGAAAATGTTATATTTGTGGGGAAATGGAACACTGTACAGAAAATGTAAATTGAAATGTTACAAATATAACAAAACTGGACACTTATGGATGGATTCCAAAACATAAAAATAAGAGTAAGGAAAAAGTAAAAGAAGAAAATGAACAAAAAGAAAAAAATTTAGAAGTAGTAGAAATAGAAGAAAAATTGGATGAGAAAAAAATTAATAAAGAGGACATAGAAGAAGGTTCTGAAATTAGTGATGATGAAGACATAAACTGGGAGGTAGCAAAAGGGAAAAATAATTGTATTGCTAAAAGGGTAAAAAGATAGAGATATAAATTTTAAAGGGATAAGTAGAAAAGAAAAAAGAAAGGTATAATGGTTAAGGTATTTAACTCATATACCCAAGGTACAGTGTTTGACTCTAACCTTTGGGAAGGAAATTGGTTAAGCTTAGAATGGTCTGTTAAGAAAGCTAGTCCTAAACTTAGCTATAGATCTATGAAACCATAAATCTAAGGAAAAGGGAAAAATGAAAATTTTAGTGTGCTTTCTGTAAATGTGAATAGTATTAAGAACATATTAAGAAGAACAGGAATGTTGGCGTGATGTACTGCTATATGTGAGGTAGATATATTATATTAGAAAACACAACATTTTTAACAAATGAAGAAAGATTACAGAGAAACTAGAGAAAAGAAAGATAATCTGGAATTTGTGAAATGGGAGATCTTCTGGAATAGCCATATTGTGTAGAAATACAGTAAATATATTAGATGTAACTTTAGCAAAAATGATTGATTTTTAGATTTAAATTGGGAAGAACAAGTCTACATAAGTATAACACTATACTTATACTAACTGTAAAGAAAGGGAAAACTTATTTCATCAGATTTTAGACTGTGTAGTAATAAATATGAAGATTATAATAACAGGGAACTTTGTGATTTAAGAGGTAAGCATAAAAAGAAAGAAAATGATATAAGAAAAATGTTAGAATTTATAAGATGTGGTAAGTTAAAACTTTGGGACGGAAATTCCTGGACTTACAAAAGGAGTATGTATAGAACTGAAATAGATTTTTTTACACTATCAGAAGTTTTAGTTATATGAGATGGGGAGGTAGTTGAAATAGGATTTTCTGATCATCTTGCAATATGGCTAGAGATACAAGAAAACATGTTAAATATGTTAAATTAGGCAAATGAATAAAAAGGATAAATGAGACAGTATGGAATGAAGAAGGAAAGAGATTAGTAATAGTTATGGAAGGATCATATTACTTTGAGAACATTTTGTAAAAACTGGTCTGAATGGTGGGTGATATTTAAGGAAAAATATAAAAAACATGTTTTTACAGTGAAAATATGGTGTGAGAAAAGTAGAGAAAGAAAAATATAAATGAGCCTATAACAATGCATTGGTAGATTTAGAACATAATGGTAGAAAGCACTTTGACAAAAATGAATTATATGAAAGAAATCAAGAAAAAAATACAAGAATTATCATATAAGCAAATATATATTTTACAACAAAAAGGAGAAGTATTGAGTTACTTAAGCAACATAGTAAAGGAAGATAGTAGCATAATGAGAGAAATAAAAAATGCAACAGGAGAAACAGAAAGCACTCAGAAAAAAATATGAGTGTTGTAGTACAATATGCACAATAAATGTTTAAAGTAAAAAAGAAGGTAGTGAAAAAATGTGGAAAGTAAAAAAGTTAGCAGAAACAGATAACACAGTGTTGGAAAAGAGATTTCTTTAAAGGAGGTAGATAAAGTATTAGGTCAAGTAAATATAAATTTGGCTGCAGGCCCAGATGGAATAGTATGAAATGCATAAAAATCTAAGCGACTGAAAAAAATTAATGATTTTGTATAAACGCTTAAATGAAAGTTTTATGTATAAAAATGATGTAGTGGAATACTTAAATTCATATGGAATAAGGAAGACAGAAGAGAATTAAAAAACTGAAGACCAATAGTGTTGAATAATAATGATTTTAAGATCTTTAAGAAAATAATACAAAAGAGATTTGAAACTAAAATGGGAAATATTATGAAAGGTAGCATATATAGTGTAAAGGGGAAAGGTTGTCAAGAATTATAAATTATAGTTAGGGAAATTGTGGACAATATTATGAACAGAAAAAAAGAATCATAAATCATGATAGGAAACCTAATAAGGCATTTGACACAACTGGACATGAAATCTTTTGGGTAACAATAAAAGAATATAATATAAGTGAGAAAGTTAGAAAACTATTAATGTCAAAATAAACTAATAATAAAGTAAAAATTATTGTAAATGGCTGGTTAAGCCAAGAGGTACATATGAAGAGTGGTTTAAGACAGGATGTCAAATGAGTTGTATACTCTTTGCATTAACTATGAATGTGATAGTATGTGAAATAAATTACAAAATGAAGGAAGTGGGGTATATAATACCTGATGGGTTAAGAATTCCAGTTATGTTAACATATGCAGATAACATTATAACAATTCCAAAAAAAGTGGATAAAATAAGTAATAATTTGCACAAGGATTGCTTTAAATAAAGATAAAAATAAAAAGTTTAGTGATGCAGTAAGGATTAGGGTAAATATTTTACAGTGAATTAAATTTATGTGTTAGGTATACAATTTGGGAATAAAGATGTAAGTAGAATTCAAAATGAAAAAAAAAATAGAAGAAATAAAACAAACGTCTTTTCTGGAGAACATAAAAATTATCATTTAGAAAAAAGGCTTATTTGATAAATTCAAAACTGATGGGAAAATAGCATACTTAGCAAGTGTATTTCTGTTGCCAAAAGTATTAGTGTAGATTTTTTTCACTTATATAGGGTTCTAGATTAAACCCATTAAAAAGAAGAGTTTTTATGGAAATAAAGAAGGATGTTTAGGGTTAATTAACTCAGTGGTATACACTTTTTATTTTTAAATTTGTACAAAGTGTTAAAGTGGATCAATGAAAAAGATGACAGATTAGTAATGAAATTGCATAAATATAAGCATGATAAATGTTGGGGTTTGGTAAAAAAATAATAAAAGAGAAAAAGAATGTATAAATGCATCAATAAAATGTTACCAAGAAAAATATATTTTTTTGAAAATAAAAATTTATTATATAGGAAATTATCAAAAAGTATGGTACAAGAATGTAATAATAAAACATTACTATGGATGGATGGCGCAGTGGTGCAGCGGTAGCATTGTCTCCTCACAGCAAGAGGTTCTCTGGTTTGATGCTGGGGTGCCTTCTGTGTGGAGTCTGCATGTCCCCAATGCATTTGTGTGGGTTTCTTTTGGATGGTCCAGTTTTCTCCCACATTACAAAGACATGCATCTGAAGCATTTCTCCCCAGGCCGCTGCTGAAAATTGGCTTTGTTCCAAGTCAGGCTTTCCCAGTTAATAAATGTTAAATAAATAATAAATAAATAATAAAATCATCTAAAAGATGAAAAAAATAAAGCTATAAAAATATGAATGGTGTATTCAGAAAGTAGAATATCAATATTTTTTGTGGAGATTGGTAATAGATAAATTGCCAGTAAAAATAAATATGACATATAAAAAGAAAAGTAATATAACATGTTTACATTGTCAAGAAAAAGAAACTACAGAACATGTGTTTTTGACAGGTAAAAGAGTAAAAAAGTTATGGGGAAAACTATATAAAGAAGATTTTTTTAAGATATAAAAGAAGTGGCTAAAATAAACATGGATATGTTTAAATATGGATATTATAAGAATGGAAGTAAAGACTATATTAAAATAGTAGATAAAAAGTTATTTTATGCTATATGGGTTATAGGAATAAAAGAATAAATTAAATTGTGACATCTCTTCTCTGGGCCAGTAATCAAGCAGCCTGAATCCTCACCACTGACACTGGAGAGGGACATTCACTTGGAACAAAAATAGATACACACAGTATTTCAAGATGCAGCTCTCTGCATCAAGCACAATTTCCCTTAATAGTGCAGATGGTACACACTCATTCCAGGGTCTGGATTCCTCTCTCTCTCTCTCTCTCTCTCTCTCTCTCTCTCTCTGTCTCTCTCCAGGTCCACAATAAGACTCTCCACTGGCATGGCCATAGAGTTAAGTCCTCAGTCAAGTGTCCAAGCCAAGTCTCACAGCACCCTCTTTGTGAAACCAGTGCATTGTGTCCCTGTTCCAAGCAGCTGAGACAGACACAATTTGAGATTTGATTTGCACACATACGCACACACACACACACACACACACACACACACACACACACACACACACACACACATACACACACTTGCACCTGGGAAAGTCTGGCACAGATTTACTAGCTATGCCCCTTTCTGCCCATATTATAAGGTAGTTACTGCCACCAGACACTCCAAAGCTAGCTACTATAAGGCTCTTGCATGGGTACACAATTATACTGAGTGAAATTAATATTAGTACAAATGCATTAACCAATGCAGTAAGACTTTCAGGAGTGGCCACAAAGTCACCAAATAGATAAAAGTAATCTCAAAGTTTAAAATATTCTCTAGAGGACTCACCACAATGAAAAGTTTAAATATATTTAATAATAAATAATAAAAGAACTTGAAAATACTAAATATCTATTTAAAATGAACATGAGAGGTTCAATCAGGAAATATTAAGATAACACAGACAGATTCACACAGATACAGAAAAACAGTATTTAACTATTCTCACTATATTTTCCTAACTGATCTAAAGAATTACTATTCCCTGGTCACTTACTAGAGCAAGGCAAGATGAAGTAGGTGAGTGGTCTTCCTTCTTTGTCAGGTTCCAAAAACAGACAGCCTTGAGACTTCAGTCTTATCTATATTTAAATATCTTTACTGAGTTGACTTACAGAATGAAATCACACACATCTGGTCATATGACTTTTGGTACTCATACTACCCTTGGCTAGAAGCTGCCAGGATTTAGCACATATGTAGTAATAATACATACACATAGAACTTTGCTAAGATCTACTGCAGCTTCTGGAAGTTATAAAACAATATACACTTCCATTCTTCCTACAGGAGCTAATAAACCATTCTCTGGCACAAGCATTTTATCTCTGACTGCAGTCAGAACTGTAAGATGCAATCTTTATGGCCTAAATTAAGTAATTTAATGCCTTACTATTTTTCAAAGTTAGCTGTACTGAGATTAACCTCTTCTCTTCCAGTATCATATTTAGAACAGTATAGTCTGATATAAATGCATGTTTCTTTTCTGTTCAGCAGAACACACTGTTGATACTTTTTTAACACAATCAACTTTACAAATAGATTTTCAACACAAAAGTGTCTGTACAAATCAGTTTGATATACAAATGACCAGTGTTGTGCTAGTTACATATAAATGTAATATGTTACTAATACTAGTTACTTTTCAGTGAAAGTCATATATTACTATTGCTTATTACTTTTCTAAAAAATTAATATATTACTTTTACTAGTTACTAACTAAAATAATGCGTTACTTTTACAGAAGTATAGTTTATTAATTATAATATTCAGATTTACTCTCACAAGTAAGCACATGCATTTAAGTGTATTATTAAAGTTGTATACACAATGTTGCAATGATGATGAAAAGTATTTAACAGTTGAAAAACTCCAGCAGACTAGTCTTTATAGCTGGGCAGCACAGTGGTGTAGCAGTTATCGTTTTCACCTCACAGTAAGAGGTTCTCTGGTTTGATTCTCAACTGGGGTGCCTTCTTTGCAGAATCTGCTTATCCTCCCTGTGTTTGCTTGGGTTTCTTCCCACATTCCCAAGACATACTGCAGGTGGATTACATTCTAAATTGGCCTTAAGTGTGTGTGTGTGCCTTCTGAGGAAGGTTGGATGCTGGGCTGTCAACTTGATACCATAGAACCCTACTGCCACTTGTTCTGCAGACTGATGATCTACTATGGTGTCCCCTAATGGGAGCATCTAAAAGGAGAACAAGGTGACTAGTCTTTATAGCTAGAGAATCACAAATAATAATTAAACCATACACAGCCAGCAGTTTAAGACCTATATATTTTCAGCAACTAAAAATCAAAACATGAAAATAATTTTAAATAGAACATAACAAAAAATTGTCAAGACAAAAGTTGGTTGGTTGATCATAGAGCCACCTGAAGAGTCTTGGTTGGTGCAGTGGGTTGGGGTGCTGGTTGTTAAACCAATGAGTGATGAGTTTGATTCCAATTGACGGCGGTATGGAGAACCAATGCTGTTTATTATATGGCAAGGTAAGGATATGGTCTCTAGCAGGCTATAATTGTCCCAGTGTTAGGGGGTGTTTTAGTGGGTGAGAGTCACATAGTACGAGGGCAGGGCCAGAGTTCAGTCATTATTAGCTTTCATCTCCTTGCAGTGCTAAAAAAGAATTATGCTCCAGACTAATTCTAATGATCTATTATGAATCAGACCTATCAACCCTGAGACATCAAAATTTTGGACAAAGGCCCCTGAAAAGTAGGTACAACTGACCAAAAATCTGGACATTACTCAACATAAAAGTTGCATGTATAGTAACATAACTCTGTCCATTCCAGTGGAATTGTAGGATACCAGCATTCAAATAATTGTGAAAATGTTCCCCAATTTAACATTAATTCTGAAAATAAACATTCACACAGCAACACCACTTAAAGTCCCTTTACAGCATTAACAAAAAATCGTAGTGGAAGTAGTAGGCAATATGCATGCAAAACACTTTGCATTCTACTTTCTGCCCTACCACACTTCTAGCATATATGCACTGATGTCACATTAGCTGCACCCTTACAGAAATTCATTAAAATAACATACATCAGTACCTCTAACATATATAAAGGAACTGTGCACTATATTAATCTTAGTATAAAACTAAATTCTGTCATAATAATCACTGGTATAACAAGCCACTGTTGTTATCAATATGTGGGTATCATGCCAATCTGATCAATGGATAAAATAAATCTTAGTCAGAAAACTTTTGCACTTATAGTTATGTAAATATCAATGTACATTAGTAGGTTTTGTAAACAAATCTGGTAGCTGCTGATGCTGGGCACTGACTCATACCTCTAACTGTTGCCAAAAGGCAGGACACTGCTGAAGTGACAATCCTCTAAATTGTCTGTGAGTATATATAATATGACATATGTATTTGTGTGCACGTGTGTGTGTGTGTGTGTGTGTGTGTGTGTGTGTGTGTGTGTGTGTGTGTGTGTGTGTGTGTGTGTGTGTTTGCGTGTCTTCTTATAGATTAGCACTGTACCCATGATTGTTTTGTCTACATTGCACCTGCTGCTTGCTATGAAGGGCTCCTGCTCCTTCACAACACTGAATTGGTTAAATTAAATATCAGAGAATGACTGAATAAAAGAGTAAAGTAATGTTTCTGAAATGTGTAAAATAACTAAATTGTAAAGCAGTAGTGTTGTACTCATCATCTATGTGAAAGCTGTAGCAGTATTGTTCTTTAAAAGTATAGCAATGTCTGCTTAAAATACCATGTTAAAATATTGTAAAAGTTTCACAGTGGAACGTGATACACTGTTAAATGTCTTGTTTTATTAAGCAGTACAAATACCACATATATGTAATGAAATAGCTGTGGTCAAGACTGAAACATGTGATGGCAAACATTTGGTTGATAAGATATGTATTCCAGCATCAAGAGTGTGATAGCTTGGGGAATTCTGTGATATGGTTATCACACGCTTAATATAATTAAATAGCATAGGTGTGGAGGATGCCCTTGCTGTTTGCACCATTTTTCTTTGATAACTGCATCACTTACCATAAGATTCAGCAAGCAGCCATGCAGGAATAAATTATTCGTGCACGGCAGGGACCATTCCTGTTCAGCACGGCAGTGCAGCATGCATATGTATGAAGGACCGCTGCTGTGCTCTAAAACAGACATGGTTCCATGTACAAGCACAAGGGCTGTGTCTGAGAGCAGAGCTCTCACAATATACATGCTGCCTGCACTCCAGAATTGCCTTTCATCAATTTAAAATGAGCGAGGATGCTCGTAACACCCCCAGCCCATCAGGGTAAGAAATCTGGTCAAAGCCATAAGGGACAATTGTCCCTACCAAGCCAAAAGTGGATCAAATAACACATTTAGCTTAAGCACATAGCGCACACCTCCCAACCCATCAGAATAAGGAATGTGGACAAAGTCAAAAGGGACAATCTCCCCACAAAGGTTCAGCATTAGCAGGGATATTCTGAAGGGTACAAATAAAAAAAACACAACAGATAATTTTTTTAAACATTCAATAAAGTTTAAGCATAGCTGTACGGGTGCGCCTGTTGCCGAGCTACGCTTAGCCTAGCTTAAACAGCACAAGAAGTTAAATAGCAAGAGACATCCAACATATGCAGTACTGTAATTGTGTAGTGGTCAGAGCATGTGCTTTGCAAGCAGCCATTCCCTGTTTGGTCCCTACTGTAACCAATTTGCACTTTACATGTGAAAGCAGTACATAAACATTTTTTTTATAATTAGCTACTAAATAACATATTTGTTAACCAGAGTACTGTAGTAGGTCCAGATGTGAGGTGTCAGTTTAATAAACTTGTGAAACCCCCATATAAACACAAGTGCCTCATACAGTATAGTCGCACATGAATAAATGTAATGAAAGGACATTGGGAGATGTCAGGGACAGTAAACAAATGTATAATATGTAATGAATGATGAGTCAATCCCATACAATAGATAGTCTATAAAATAAAAAATAAGCAATGCTAATCATTGCACAGCTCTGCTTACCACGTGTGAGCATTGTGTAAATATGACTGCTAACCAATGAGTAGCCCAGCTACTTGGATTTGCCCATTGGTAAGCAGTGCTGAACCTGCCCCTTTAAGCACTGCTAACCTTAGCTAAGCATGTTTGCCCATAGCTTAGCTCAGTATATTCAAAACTGTCCAATCACGGCAAAGGGTGGGAAACTGGCCGTATTTAAACCCCGTAGGTGGTAATACAGATATTAACTGGTTGCAGCTTCCCACTGTAGGCAGTATGGCAGGTGTTGTTGAGGGCATGTGCTTCTGGGCACAATGCTGGGGCATACAGGAGTCCAAAGTCATGGTAGAACTCCTGGTAAATAACCATGATGAGAGGCTGCTGCAGGGCCAGTACCAGGGCTCCCCATATAAAACAGAAGCCTGAGACCGTCTCGCCCATGATCTCACCAGTGCCACTGGTATCCCTCAGACTGGTGAGCAGGTCCAGCACCACTATGCTGACTTCATCCACAGGAAGAGGAAGCTCTTGGATGAGTGGGTCCAAGAAGCAAGGAAGAGTGGTGATGTCCCAACAGTGTGTAAGTATTCATACCAATAACTGTTTACCAAAGTTCAGCCTGTGTATGTGATGGATAGGTATGGCTAAATATTTCTCTATTCCCTTTATAGCTGCAGCTGAGTGGGCTTTGAATCAGGAAGCCCATGCCAGTAGGCTGCAAAGGCTGCTTCGCGAGGCTGGTCAGTAGCAATCCTGCTTATAGTAGTCATACCAAATAAATTTAAAGTAGTAGAAAGTCACCTGGCAGTATAAAAACTGTGAATGGGTTGTAATGAATAAACCAAACAATATGACTGTAACAGTCCCATATAGGTGATATTTCAATAAAACCATAACTGCCTGGCAATAAAGTTCTAAATCCTGGACTGGTTGTATTTATTCTGGTATTGTATGGGATTTAATGTTGCAGTCTCTGAATAGTAATGTTGTGTTAACCACTGTAACACACACTGTGCTACCAAAAATTTGTCTAGGAATGTCTGTATAAGACTGTTGTAATTACAATGTCTGACTGTACAACCAAGAGAGAGTTAGACAGAAAACACTACAAAAAGCAAACAGCAGTTTCTAAATAGCTCACTGAAAAAAACTCAAATTCTTGTATTGTTAGCATACATAACCATGGTTCGAATCCTGGGAGTGGTAGTGTAGCTATATGCATAATCATACCTCTCAACTGTACAGAATGTCCAGATAATTGGCTCATATTTTTGGCATGTTCCTCTGTCTCCCTGGCAAATCACTGGGATGATCTCAGAATTGTAGTCACTAAATAATGACATACATTTGATTTTCAGACCTCAAATCCTTCAGAAAATGTATATTAAAACAAATCCTGTTACTCTATCAGCTCTCCAATTTTATGAAAGCAATATTCAAAATATGTCCCTATTTGTACCCCAATGTTGTCAAGCTTTGTCCAGAGTGTGCGCATTAAGAAACTGAGAGGTATGTGCATAATATTAACTAGAAATCTGGGAATATGTGTAGAAACAGTCAGGTAGTGTTAACAAACATTCCCCCCACAGGTCTTTCAGATAAGAAAACTGTAACTGCCTGGGAATAAAGTTTTAAATCCTGGACTGCTACTGTTTACTCTGGTATTGTATAACCTGACATGTAGCATTCACCAACATCTGATATCAGAATAGTGCTCTTGTGTCAACCACTGTTTCTCACACTGCGCTACATAAAAATATCTCTAGGAATGTCTGTATAAGACAGTTGTAATTACATGGTCAGATTGTACAACCAAGAGAGACTTAGAAAGAAAACACTGAAGGAACATACACCAGTGTCTAAATAGCTCACTTTGATGAAACAGAAATAGCTGTATTTTTAACAGACACAGCCATGGTTCGAGTCCTGGGAGTGCTAGTAAGCTGTATCATACCTCTCAACTGTACAGATTTTCCCAGAATGTCCAGATATTTGGCTCATATTTTTTGCCTGTTCCTCCTTTTTCCTGGCAAATCAATGGGATGATCTCAGGGTTGAAGTCACAAAATAATGACATACATTTAAGTGTCAGACTTCAAATCCTTCAGAAAATGTATATTAAAACAAATCCTGTTATTCTAGCAACTGTCTAAAAGTTTATAAGAGCAATATTCAAAATATGTCCCTATTTGTACCTCCATGTTGTCACGCTTTGTCCAGATGTTGTGCATTAAGATTGAGAGGTATGTGTATAATTACAACTAGGAATCTGGAAATATGTGTAGAAACAGTCAGGTAGTGCTAACAAACATTCCCTCCACAGGTCTACCAGGTAAGAGAAGTATAATTTATCTATAAGACAGTTGAAGTATACACTGTGTACAAACATAGCACTGCCCAAACCAAGGCCATAAAGTATTGTAATAATACCTGTATAGTAATGATTAGAGCAATGATCATTAAAGTTGTGAGTACTGCAAGGATATATAAGTTGCTAATTGACATCCCCCCCCCATCATATCTGCAACAATAATCTAAACACACAAATCAGTGGGAT